>NW_024880342.1:0-24999 GCF_900700415.2 Clupea harengus
TGCAGTCTTTGGTCGGGCTTCAGGGGCTAGTTCTATTTGCCAGTACCCGCTACGTAAATCCAGCGAACTAAACCAGCTGGAGCCAGAGATGCTATCAAGCGCATCATCAATACGGGGAAGGGGGTATGAGTCTTTTCTCGTTACCTGATTGAGGCGCCTGTAGTCCACGCAGAACCGCCATGAAGAGTCTTTTTTTTGTGACGAGGACTGCCGGTGCTGCCCACGTGGGCTGTTGCTGGGTTCAATCACCCCCGCCTCTGCCATTTCCTTGACCTTCTGTTCTGCTACAGCTCTCTTGGCGAACGGCAGTCGGCGGGGACGAAGTCGAATTGGGCGGGCATCTCTGGTGTCGATTTCATGTTGCACCAAACTCGTGTGAGTACAATCCTCATCCCTAGCAGCGAAAATGTCGGCATACCTGTCGAGTAGGTCTCGCACCTGGCTGCACTGACGTTCATCCAGCCCTTCACAGCTGCGCAAAAACATCTCCTGTAGGGCTTGTTTCGTCTCGGCGGAAGGTGGCGTGCCTCGACTCGGTGACGGCTGGCTGTGATGTGGGCTCGAGGTCGGGGGCGCTGGGGGTGTGGTTTGAGTGTCCGGGAGAACACGCTGGACGTGAGGCGATGTTTGTTTCTGTCTTCGTCTTCGACGGCGCCTCCGTGCAGGAGTACTCGCTCTGTGCTCCTGAACTAGAGGCGCGGCTTGTGTTGGCGATGTCGCGAATCCTTGCCGAGCCTGACAAGAATTCCCCGTTGCCTGTAGAGACACAGTGTCCGCTCCCAGGTGAAGTTGTGCCTGGGAAACATCCACCATGGCTCCCCATTTCTCCAGCAAATCCAAACCCAGGATACACTCGTCCTGAATGTTCGCCAACCAGAACTGGTGGTGGGTTGTCACCTGGTTAATCCTCACACACACCACTTTCCTCCCGTTCAGGTCAGCACGCTCGCCAGTAACGGTGGTGATGCGCAGTTTCGTCGCTTCCCAGCCTGGGGGTCTCGCGGTCAATGTGCCGGGGAGTATGCCAGGTCGCACTAGTGAAATGTTGGAGCCCGTATCGATAAGTGCGCGACACGGAGCTCCATCCAACACACAGTCCACATACAGTCCTCTGGTTTGACCCAGTCGCCCCAGTCGCAGGTGGTCATGAATCAAGGAGGTGGTCGATATTAAAGGTGACATCCCTCCCACCTTGTCACCCTCCTCTAGTTTAAATGTGCACGGGGCGCCGGAGCTGGGCAGTTCCTGGAGACGTGTCCAGGCTCTCCACACCTGTATTAGCCTTCGTTCCTCGTGGCCCTCTTCGGCCCTCGCCAGCTGCGTTGAGGGGGGTTAGCTGATGCTTGTCGTGTCAGCTCCAACTCTTCCTCATCCTCGCTCATCTCCACATAAGATGTGCTCAACCCGCTCTGCCTCATCCAGGGCCGACACCAGCGAACGAGTAGTGCTCAGGCGAATGTGCTCTCTCAATCGCACCGGCTGGACACCTCGCACAAACGCCTGTAGCGCCAGCTCGTCTTGTTGGCTTTGGTTGAACGTTGGGTAACCTCGCCGTGCATACAGTCGGAGGTCTGCCGCAAACGCTCCCAGGCTTTCCACGTCACCTCTGCGCCTGGAGGCGAGTTGATCTCGAGCGTCATCGGTGAACACTCTCCGTCCGTATCTGCGTTGTAGGGCGGCTTCGATGGCGGTCCAACTTGCATGTTCTTCGGGGGGCAGGTCGACCAGTACCTTTAGGGCCTTCCCCTCCAGTGCCAGCGCCACCTGGACTCCCGTTTCCTCCTCCGACCAGCCGTTCAAGTTTGCCGCCAGCCGCACTTGGACTAGGTATGTCTCTAGTGGGTTCTCGCCTTTATAGCGGGGCAGCTTGGTGTTGGTCCGACGGGGTGCCTCTGCCATCGTGGGTCGCTGCTCTGGGTCCCTTGAGAGGGCGGGTCGTAGCGGATGCAGCGGCCAGCTGTACGCTCCCGGTTCTCCAGCTTGTGGCCCTTCTAGGGGCGGGGGGCGTGGTTCTTCGCCTAGAAAGCGCGGCATGCTTGCTCCGTCCGGTCTCCCAAGCGAGTGGTCCTGAGCGTTAGTTCTCTGGACCAACTCGCCGTTGAAGAGGCGTCTTGGGATGAAGGTCCTCTGAACTTCATCAGGGTGCTTTCCCGTGAATAAAGGGGTAGCCATAATCCCACTTCTGACACCAATGTAACAAATCACGGAAGCGTGGAATCTTTGTTATGGCTTATTTATTAACACTAAAACACAACACACTGACAAAATGGCACGGGCTTTATGCCCTAGTGCAAGTGACCACGAACAGACTGTGCTACAGTCACACACCTGCACAACCTCTGTCCCAATACATAACAACGACAAGTACTTAGAACCGTAAGGAACATCGTTAGGGAACATGCGCTAGTGCATCACATAGGGTATAACACATAGAGTACAACAGTGTGCGCCCGCCGCACGGCATTATGGGGCGACTATGCCGGCACGTTACAATACTTTTACTCCGCTACATTTTCTACAATATGTAAAAAATGTGTTGTTACTCGTTACATTTTATGAACACAGTTTGGCCAAAATGTTGCCTACACAAAACTATGGATTGCGTTGCTGTTTTGGAAGTTTAAACCAATCAGGTGGCTCTATCAACTCCAATGATATCAGAGTGCGCGTCTTACAGCAGCACTAGTGGTAGCTTTGCCTGTTATACCTGAACATTCAACAGACAGCCTGACTACTGCCTATTCAACATGGATCCAGAGTCGGCCTGAACTGAGCCCTCTGATACGAGCCACCCTTGGCCCTATTTAAAAGATATGTTCGAGTTCAAAGGCTCCAAGAATGACTCCTGGAGGTTTCAATGCGTTTCCTGTCTCCCTCAAAAAAAGGAGTTGCTAGCCTTCAATAATTCGCCCTCAAATTTAAAGTAGCATATCGAGGTAAGCAGAGTGATTGCTATGCTAAGTTAATGTTCCTGACTTGTGAATATTGATATATGTATTTAATTCGTTTACTGACATGATATTATAGTATTATCTAGCAAAATGCATGTTGACATACAGCAATAGCATCAAAAAACATGATTGTATCTTCATTATATATTTAACGTATTGGTAAGATAAAGCTGGTAGGTTAGCTATGTCAAGCTAGCGTGCCTTGTTCTGTCCAGTTTTACAATTACATTTGTTTTTCATGTTCCATGTTTCCCTTTTTTACACGTTTACAATTAAATAAAAGATTTAAAGATATCACATGGTGTCTTTATTAGTTTGGCATAATGGTATTAACTTTGCAAATAATCCCTGGTATGTAATGTAATGTTTTGCCCTCTGGCATACATAAACTTAACTTTTATACTTTAGTATAAACTCAGGCTGACGACCGACTTTACTCCGTGCTGGTTTATTCACCGGGGTTTTTCCAACTGCCGTCAATACGTCATTTCTCAACGTACACCTTGGGCTACGGTGTGCACCGTGTGACAAACAGTCACAACAGATATTACATCTCCCTTTTTCTAAAAAGTAAGTAAGGGATTGTCATCAACAGTTAACACACATTGATTAATTCCATTCCATGAGATTATCAAATATAGCTATATACAAGTATTACATTCACAGGGTACTAAAGGTAAGTATAAAACATTCATATTTCATTCAACATATTTCAGGAGGTAGCTGCAAGAACAAACAGATTAGTGCAAACAGCTTAAAAGTGAGTAAGGGATTGTCATCAACAGATAACACACATTGACTCATTCCATTCCATGAGATTATCAAATATAGCTATATACAGTATTACATTCACAGGGTACTAAAGGCAAGTATAAAACATTCATATTTCATTCCACATATTTCAGGAGGTAGCTGCAAGAACAAAACAGATTAGTGCAAACAGCTAAAAAGTGAGTAACTTCCTTTTTCTTTTCACAGGTCACATTTCAGGAACAGGTACGTATCTTTTCTTTTCACAGATCACATTGCAAGAACAGGTAAGTATTTTCTTTTCACAGATCACATTGCAGGAACAGGTAAGTATTTTCTTTTCCTTTACATTTTTTTTTTTTTTTTTTTTAACATTACAGGAACAGGTAAGTGAACACCTTTTTTTTCTAGGGCAGCGATCCGCCTACACCCTTTTGCACATCATTTACAAGTCAAGAACTTGGTTTGATCTTGGTTTGATTGTGCGACCTGACCGTGTGGTGTCGCCAGTCTGATCGTCTCTGTCTGGAGGTTCAGCAGGCTCTTGCTGATGGGCCTGTGTGTTGTAAGCAGTGTTGATCTCCTTGCTTACACAGAGGTGTCGCCGGTTGCGTCGGTAGGTTTGACCCTCTCCGGCTTGGATGTGGTAGCTCCTGTCTGTGTGTGCAGGATGCATCACTGTTGCAGGTCTCCAGGATCCATCCTCCTGCCGGAAACGGATTGGTGCGCCTGTGGGCAGCTGGGGCAGGGGTCTGGCCGACCTGTTGTAGTATGCCTGCTGACGTTGTTGGCATACCTCTCTCCTTTCGTGTACAGCCTGTTGACTGGCGATCTGTGGCTGCAGGTGCTTGGCTGTTGCTGGCAGGATGGACCGCAGCCTCCTGCTCATCAGTAGCTGAGCTGGTGATTTCAGGTTGTCTACTGGCGTGTTGCGGTACTCCAGCAGGCTCAGGTATGGGTCTTTGTTCTCTGCTTTGTCTTTATCCAGGATGCTTTTGGCTGTCTGGACAGTTCTTTCCGCCAAACCGTTGCTCTGCGGGTAGTGGGGGCTTGTGGTGGTGTGAGTGAAACCCCATGACTCTGCAAAGAGACGAAACTCACCCGAGCTGTAGCACGGACCATTGTCGCTGATGATGGACTCGGGGATCCCGTGTTGAGCCATTGCTGCTTTCAGTTTCATGATGACAGCTGATGAGGTGCAACTGGAGAGCTTCTCCAGCTCGAAGAACCTGGAGTAGTAGTCTACGATGAAAATGAAGTCCTGTGAGTTCCATGTGAATAGATCTGTGCCTATCACTTGCCACGGCCGCTCAGGTATGGCGTGTGACTTCATTGGCTCTTTGGGGTTTGCGTTGTGGCGCTCTTGGCATATGCTGCAGGCTGCTACAGCCTCTTCGATCTGCTTGCCCATGCCAGGCCAGAAGAGTAAGTCTTTTGCACGGTATTTGTTCTTTTCCATACCGAGGTGGCTGGCGTGTACGCGTCGTATCATGTCCTCCCTGAGCTTTTGGGGGACGATGATCCTCTCACCCTTAAACAACATGCCGTCCATCTGTGAGATTTCCTCTCTATGGTTCCAGTATTCCTGGATGCTTGGTGGGCACTGTTTCCTTGTGTCTGGCCAGCCAGTGAGTGTGGCTCTTCTTAGCGCGGCAAGCTGTGCATCTTGAGCAGTTTCATGTTTGATTTCTGTGAGCCTCGTGTCGCTCACGGGCAAGCTGTTGAGAACCGTGTGTACTTGGGCCTCCATCCCTTCCTGCAGGGCACGGTCCTGGTATTCGATTGACTTACGTGAAAGCGTGTCGGCCACCGGTATCTCCTTCCCAGGGCGGTGCAGGATGTGGATGTCATATTTTTGTAGCTGAGAATCATCCGCTGTAGAAGGGGTGGTGCGGCCGCCAGCGGCTTCTTCAGTATTGCCTCCAGGGGCTTGTGGTCTGATTCCACGATCACTCTCCTCCCGTACATGTATTCATGGAAGCGCTTGCATCCAAACACCACAGCGTAGAGCTCCTTTTCTATCTGTGCATAGTTTTCTTCCGTGCTGTTCAGTGATTTGGATGCGTATGCTATTGGTTTTCCTTCCTGGAGCATAACAGCCCCTAGGCCGCTTTTCGAGGTGTCGACTTGGAGTCGTAGCTCCTTTTGTGGGTCGAAGTACGACAGGACTGGGCCTGGGTGCTGTGTGATGAGGTTCTTCATGTCTTGGAATACTTTATCATGGTTTGCGTCCCATGCAAACTCGCTGTCTTGTTTCAGAAGCTGCCTGAGAGGTGAGTTTACCTGTGAGAGATGTGGAGCGAATCTGGAGAGGTAATTAATCATGCCGAGGACAGTCTCCAACTCTGCCTTGCTCTGCGGGGGTTGCATCTCCCTGATCGCCTTCACCTTGTTAGGATCTGGTTTGATGCCGTCTCATGAAAGTGTGTGTCCGAAGTAGCTTACCTCGGTCAAGCCTATGCGGCACTTGTCAGGGTTGAGCCTCACCCCTCGCTCCCGTGTGCGGTCCAGCATCGCTTTGAGGCGCTGGTCATGTTCGGCCCTGGTCTGGCCGAAGACCAGTATGTCGTCCACTATGGCCGTAACACCATCCAGCCCTTCATATGTTTCGTCCACGCGCCTCTGGAACTCGTCTTGGGCAGACACAATTCCAAATGGGAGTCTGAGAAAACGATATCTTCCGAAAACTGTGTTGAATGTTGTTAATAATGATGATTCAGTGCTAAGTTTAATGGCCCAATAGCCGGACCTTGCGTCTAATACACTAAAATATTGTGCTCCTGCAAGCTTTGTGGTGGCATCCTCCAGTGTAGGGAGGGGGTAGTGAGGTCGCTGTATTGCCTTGTTGAGAGCTCTGGGGTCTAAGCATACTCTGAGTTTACCAGTCTTTGGCTTTTCAACTACGACGAGTGCATTCACCCATTCTGTGGGTTCTGTTACCTTGCATATGATGTTCTGTTTCTCCATGCTGTCAAGCTCGTACTTCAGTTTGCTGCGCAGGGCGATGGGGATCCTTCGTGGCGGGCATACCACTGGCGTTGCGTCTGGTGCAACTCGGAAGGTGCACACGCCTGGGAATTCACCTATCCCCTGGAACACTTCTGCGTACTCCGCCAATATGCTCTGTAAGGCAGCGTCTTTCTCCTCACTTACAGCCATCACTATTTTGACCACGTTCAGGTCACGGCATGTTTTCATGGCCATGACTGGTGGGGCGTTTGTGTCAATGTCCCTGTATAAGCATCTGAGCTGGCACATACCTCTCACGCTCAGTGTTCCTCCACCATACTCTGTGAGTCTGTGTGCTGCTGGTTTCAGGGGCACGTCCCTGAACATCGCCTGAAACACGCTGGTGGGAATGGTGTTGGCTTGCGCCCCAGTGTCAAGCTTGAATTTCAGCTTTTGTGGAGGTGTGCCTATCCCCACCTCTACATAGGCCTGCTCATTGCTTTTCCCATTGTTCTCGATGGTGACGCTGTCTAGGTACAGGGCTGTCTGTTTGTTGCTCTTCCTCGTCTCTATTGAGATGTTATCAAAGTGCAGATCTGTTTCCTCCGTGAGGTCTTCTGCATTTTCTCCTACAGCATGCACTGTGCCGCGGTAATACCTCGTCGGTGCTTGCGAGCTAGATTTGCAAACTTTAGCAAAGTGGTTCAGCTTCTTGCATTTGATGCATTGCTTGCCTTTAGCTGGGCAGATGTTATTAGCGCCGTGCAGCCCTCCACAGTAGCTACATGCCTTTGCGGCGCTGCTGATGTAACTTTCCCGCTTAAAGTTAGCGTTCGGTGGCGTATGTGCTACGTCTCGTCTGTAGCTAGCGTTAGCTCTCCGGCTAATTTCGTGCACTGTTTCGTGTGCTTTGCTACTCTGGCCCATAGACTTCAACTGCTGCTGGGCTAATTCGTGCGAACGAGCTATGTCTATGGCTTTCTCCAGCGTCAGGTCAGCTCCCTGGCATAAAAGTTTTTCCCTTACCCGGGTCGAGTTGGTGGCAAACACGATGCGGTCCCTGACCATTTCATCACTAAAGTCACTAGGGTATACACAGTCTTTCACCAGTAGCTTCAGCTCCGTTATAAATTGTTCAAAAGACTCACTTTCTCCTTGCATCTTTTCGTTGAAACGGTACCTCGCATAGATGGGGTTGGCTTTCGGTGTGATGTATGCCTTGTATCTATTGTAGTACGTGTCCAGCTTCTTGCCCTGATCCTCAGTGATTGTCCAAGTGTTGTAGACATCGCGCCCTTTTTCTCCTATCCACAGCAGGAGGTAGCTGCACTTCTCTTCCTCGGTCTTCCTGCGCAGGGGTCCCTTGAACATTAGCTCCGTCGTCTGTTGAAACCGTCGCCATGCCTCAGGTAAGTTGCTAGCTTCCCAATCCATCCTTGGAACTGCCACGCCATATGCATCCATTTTTTTCTTTTTTTTTGTTTTCTTTACGCGGTAAGTACTTTATCCTCTATGTCTGACACCATGTAATGTTTTGCCCTCTGGCATACATAAACTTAACTTATATACTTTAGTATAAACTCAGGCTGACGACCGACTTTACTCCGTGCTGGTTTATTCACCGGGGTTTTTCCAACTGCCGTCAATACGTCATTTCTCAACGTACACCTTGGGCTACGGTGTGCACCGTGTGACAAACAGTCACAACAGATATTACATATAACTTGTCATCTGCGGAATTGTAAGATATAGTGTGAACATTACAGATGGTAGGCACAATAAGTAGACCAACCTTTCCTATTAACAAATGTTGTTGCTTATAATTATTACTAGTGACATCTGTAGAGGCATTTATTACCAGTAGCTATTTCTTTATCAAAATGGCACAGCCTAGACATTGAGAGACATTGCGTGAGTACTTTTACTTTTAATACTTAAAGTAAATTTAAAAGTAAGTACTTTTTACTTTTACTTAAGTAGGATTGTTGATGTAGTACTTTTACTTTTACTTTTATTTTCCTGGGTAGGCTACTTGTACTTTTACTTAAATACTAAACTTCAGTACTTCCTCCACCACTGAATAGGCTATGTGTTTCTACTAATAATAGGCTAATGATAATAGCCTAAAAAGCTCTTCCACTGACTAGAATTTAATGAAATGATAAAGAAGCAAACACAGCGCCATCATTTGGTCTTAGCAGTGGTCTAGTCCTGGTATCACATCATGTCATTGGGCTTGCATTCAAACGTCAGACGTGGGGAGAAAAAACAAATATGAGATGAATCATGACACTTGACAGGTATGAGGTTGTGTTAAATATGTTAATTAAAAAGGGAAAAATACAACATGACCATTGTTTGAGAAGGTCCTAAGTAGCCCTAGAGTGAAAAAACATCCCAGAGGAAATGTAACAGGCCTGCTACGTACTGCTCACTTGTGCAGAGAAAGTTTACGAAAGGCTACGAATTTGTTGTCACAGTTATCACTTATAAGTTATAACTGTTATCACAGTCTTTTTTTTCTTTCATTAGGCCTACTAAAGTGGTTTAGAACTGCATCATGAGGTTGCATCATGGGGTTATACTACATTTACAACAGTTCTCTCCCCCGCCGGGCCGCACAACCCCCCCCCCCTGATTCTGGCCAAAGGTTATCACTTCGTTTCATCATCTGATAAAAAAAACAGCCTACTTCCTATTTGTACAGCTCACGAAAACCCTTGAGCTCTTTTGGTAGTTAAGAAGAACCTGTTTTACCACCAATACACGCCGTAACTTCTCACAGTTTTACTTTTTCCGGAAACATCTAACGGACTACAACAAATATGCTGCCTTTATTCTCAGTGGCGACATGGAGTCTACTAGTTTTGCTTTTAACGCTCTTAATAATGTAAGTGACGTTAGGTTGTTTCACACTTTGTAGCGTATTTGTAAAATAGGCTGTAGCCAATGTGTTTTAGACAAGAAAATATGCTAACGCGAGGTGTAATTAAAACGATTTGTAATTGGTAATCTGCATGAACAGTGCGGCTCCAGATTTCAAGATTTTAGATTGAACTCCGTTACCATTTATTCTCCTGACTTGTTACGTGCAGTCACGAGTGACGCGTCCAGTCTAAAAAGCCTTGCAGGTAAACATTTTAATGGAATGTCTATGTGTGGTGTCCTTCTTTCTAAGTTATGGAACTTGGCCTTTCGGATATTTCAAAAATCTGGGCATTCCGGGACCTCGACCTTGGCCATTCGTGGGGTCAATTGTATCAATGATGACAAAAGTGAGCAATCCTTTTAGGCTACATTATTTGCTTATAGATTTTGCCACATAGTGAAATCATAGAAAAACATATTGCCTATGCTATGCACGAATATCAAGTCTTTATGTGGAATCTCACTTCCAGTAGCCTAATTTTCACTCACATTTTTTCACCATGTAGGGTTTTCACAAATTTGATGAACAGTGTCTCCAAAAATATGGAAGAGTGTGGGGGTGAGTTGAATGACAAGCAGGTGAAGGAGGTTTCAGCAGGTGATATATGGAGATCAGAGGTTTCACTTTTCCCTTTTGTCATTCAGGATCTTTGAGGGCAGATCACCAATGCTGATGGTAACAGACCCTGGGTTCATAAAGGCAGTTATGGTCAAGGAGTTTTACACTACCTTCACCAATAGAAGGGTAGGTTCTCATGGCCTACAGTGTCTGAGATACATAGTATGGACATCACCTGCCTCCTTTCATTATGTCAGAGCTACTGCTAGGATTCTTTTTAAATCTCCATATTTCTATAGTATAAGATAAGCATGAAAGTATTAGCTTCATGTAGCCAATATGGGCCACCTTCATTTGCTGCAGATAACTCATAGCTCCATATTTAGAGAGGCCCTTAAAAGTGAATATACAGGTACATAGTGAATATAATTATGTTTACAACATTTTGCGGGTATTGGACATTGGTTATATGACACATCTTATCTAATCAGTTACTTGCTTCAGACAACTGCGTGCATGAGACAGCTTTTTTCAAGGGGAAAAATATTCTGATTCTTGACAAAATGTTTTTGTCAAAATGTGCATTTACATATTATGCTTTACATATACCCAAAGAAACTCACAACTATGTGTATGTACACAGAAAGGCACTTTTGTGGGACCTCTTGCTGATGCAGTAAGCTCTGTTGAGGATGAGAAATGGAAGAGAATCCGGAATACTCTCTCTCCAACATTCACAAGTGGACGAATGAAAGAGGTGAAGGATGTTGGCTGTCCGAAATCCATACAGGAAAGCAAACACTTAGAAGACCCATAAAGTACTATCACTGAATGTCAATGGATGAGATTAGGAAAACTTGAACAAAAGATTAAACAGAGTCTTAGATTTGCTTAATTCATTTTACAAGAGCTTACAATGCAGTTACCAATTCTTAACATTGTATTATGTTGATTCCTGTTGTTCCAGGTCTTTCCCATAGCTACGGAATATGCAGACCGTTTAATGGAATATTTGAAAAAACAAAACTTAAAGGAATCAATTAACATGAAAGAGTAAGTAAAACCTGTATCCTACCAAAACATATTATTTGTCCACTGCTCTGTGCTTCATGCCAGCTGTGTCTACATCAAATGTGTTGTTTTGGAACTGATTCATAGTTTAAAAGTTGTTTCTTGTTTCCCCCCAGCATATTTGGTTTGTACAGTATGGATGTTCTGGCCAGTACTTCATTCAGTGTGGAGACTGATTCCATCAACAACCCAAAGGATCCCTTTGTTGCCAATATGAAGAAACTTATGAATTTCAGCCTTTTCAATCCAGCTTTTCTCATTTCTAGTAAGTATGCGAGTGGAACATCTCCTGCAATATAGTATCTTCAGTTACTCACTTTCTTTGGCTATTTGACCTGACAAGACTCCATGAGGTGTATAATGTCCATTTATACCTTGCCAGGTCATACGGTGACACTTTCATTCCTGTTGCTATCAAGAAGGGGCCCAAGCAACCATCTTCCATTCAGTGCAAAACTATTCTGGCATTCCTCCATCAAATCACAGAACCATGCATGCAGAACTATCACTCTGAAACTAAATAGTGAATGCAGTTGAGCTGTGGCAAAACTGTGCTGCCACCTGCTGCTTGACATGCGTATAACATCATGTCCTATTAAATGACGTTATCTGCCCATTGTAATTAATGGATAAAAATTTTTGTTTTTTCCACCCGAAGGAAATCATGCATGTTTAAAGAACCTGTTTACAAAGATCTATGTAGACCCACTGGAGTGCTAGTAATCTGACAAGTCAGACCACGCATTCGGGGAAGTCAAAGGATTTTGTGAACCTCAAGTCATTGTATTCATACATTTATATAGCTGTTACCTTCACAACCTCCCTTTTCTCTTCCTATTCAGTTGTTTTTCCTTCTCTGGTCCCTCTTATGGAGAAAATGGGTATCAGCTTTTTTTCAAAATCTGTAATGGACTTTTTCTACAAAGCACTCCAAAAGATTAAGGAGCAGCACCTAGAGGACGACAATGTATGTTTACCAGAGATTTACCTTATCAGGCTGTAAATTGTCAGTTGATGTACTTAATGCTAGACTGCAAATGGTAGTGTGTTGGTAAGTCCTGCAATACTCACTCAGGATGTTCTTTTTTGTTGAAAGGGGAGAGTGGACTTCCTGCGACTCATGATGCGTTCTCAAATCTCAAATGAGGAAGCTGAGAAAAGCAGCGAGGATCAACCTGTTAAAGGTATCAAATTTAGCTGAATAGTGTATGCTGAGATCCCATAACGGCTACGGTACATCGTAGAGGTAAAGTCTTGATTTATTTCCACTGTGTAATTTTCAGGACTAACAGATCATGAAATCCTCTCCCAATCATTCGTCTTCATCCTGGCTGGATACGAGACAACTAGTACCACTCTCTCCTCTCTTGCATACAATATTGCAACGAATCCAGATGATCTAAGCAAGCTCGTAGATGAGATTGATTCAGTGTTTCCAAACAATGTAAGTTCAAAAGCGGTAAAGACTACTGTTCATTCTATTATATCTGATAGGAATATTTATTTGTATTATCTAACCTCTAGAATAAGTTGCTAAAGATCATTAATGATTATGACAAAAAAAAAATCAACATCATTGCATGTACCACCAGAGTGTTATATGTTGTTGTTGTAGGCCCCGGTCACCTATGACAAGCTGATGCACCTGGACTATCTGGATATGATCATCTGTGAGTCCATGCGAGTGTGGCCGCCTGCTCCACGTCTAGAGAGGATGTGCAAACAGACAGTGGTGATAAATGGAGTCACGATCCCCAAAGGCACTCTTGTTGCCGTTCCTGTGCACGCTTTGCACCGCGACCCAGAGCTGTGGGATTCCCCTGAGGCTTTCAAACCAGAAAGGTAGAGTCCACTGGATCACTGAACCAGAAAAGCACAGAACCTGTTCCATTACCACTGATAGTATTTTTTAAATGAAAAAAATAAGGATCCCCCTGTCCATATCTACACTATATGAAAAATTACACAAAATGAAGGAGTCAAGTGCTCAAACATTCATTGACTCCACTGATTCAAGGATAATTAGAAAAACTGTAATATTCACAGAGTAATTGAATATTCATCAAGGAAGTGATTACTAAATAAACAACCCTGTGTTTTAATTACTGAAGGTTCAGCAAAGAGAATAAGGAGAGTATTGATCCATACGCTTACCTGCCCTTTGGAGTGGGACCCCGCAATTGCGTTGGGATGAGATATGCTCTTTTGTTGGTGAAATTGATTTTGGTACGGCTGCTCCAAAACTTCAACCTGGAGACATGCAAAGAGACTCAGGTAAGGACTATCCATTCCTAATATCTTTGTGAACAACCATCACTTTTCAAGATTTAGTTATGTCATACTCTTTTTTCTAAGTTCAAATTCCTTCTTTGTACACATTTCATGTAGGCTACCTTCATTATCAGACAATTAAACTTGTAAAGCTGTTACAGGTTTTTAAATCCTTTACTAAATGTTTAATTTTTTCATCAGTAAATGCTTTTAGTTGACTTAATATTAATATACAGATCATTCTAGGTTTAGATTTTGACTCTGTATGTATGTATGTGTATGTATGTAGTGTATACGTATTCTTTCAGAAGAAAAATAGGTTTCATGTCATGTTCCTACTATGCAAATAAATCAACAATACTTCCCGTTGCCTGTAAATGATGAGTCCAGATCAGATTCATAACTGGTTGGAAATGTGAAGGCTGTAAGTTTAGTAATACACAGGAAAAGATGTGAAATTCCTTGTGCTATTGGTTGTGGACTTCCCACAGCAGCCAAACTTCTCACTGCAAGTACTCACACCCAACAACCTAGCCTAAGTATTAAAGGATAAAACAAAACAGGGTGCACCACACCACAACCATCATACCAATACTTAACAACAACAACAACAACAACAAAGATGCCTTTGTGAGTATTCCACTGGGGTTGTCAAGTGGACACCTTCCTTCATCGGTGTGTAGTTGAATTAGGCCCACGACACCTCACGGCTCAACAGTGGGTCTGCCATCCCAGACCCTCCCTGCTCCATACTCACAATGGGTTAGGATACATGTTGGATGTCATGATGTAGGATATCATGGTGTTATCTACAATGGGGGCTGCAATCTCCTACTTGAAAAATTCCCTCTATACCACTGCTGACATTTATCTCTTACTATATTTTTTTCCAGATACCAATGGAACTTGATATGATGTATCGGCCAAAAAAGCCCATAATGCTCAAGCTTGTACCAAGATGTCATTTCAGTGCTGAAGAATGAACATAAGACACTCAATACTGCTTACAATAACTCTAATCTTCCTTACCAAATACCTGACCAAGAACAAGATTACTATTTGCTTTTTTTCCTTAATTCTCATCTGACAACCTAGTGTGTATGAGTATGATTCAAATAGCATTTTGTAATTTTTCACTGATCACTAACCTGACAATATAAACAAAGATTCTGCCTACAATAACTCTAATCTTCCTTACCAAATACCTGAACAAGAACAAGATTACTATTTGCTTTTTTTCCTTAATTCTCATCTGACAACCTAGTGTGTATGAGTATGATTCAAGTAGCATTTTGTAATTTTTCACTGATCACTGACCTGATAATATAAACAAAAATGCCACCACAAAACCATAAGTGAGTAGCATAAGTAAGTGAACAGCAGGCTTTTGATAAATGAGTGTAGTGATCCTTGTGGTTACCTTACTGGACTGGACCACACAGTTGCATAATGACGAGGTTTTGCGTTCATGTTGATGAGTTGGATTTTATTAAACATGTATAATTACACACAAAGGCCATCACATTGTATTGTATTTTAATCATGTAAAGCTAAGCCTTACTTATTTGTATTGTGTAAAAGAATAAATGAGCAAATTATTGGTCTTGTTTTTGAAGTTTTATTTGGAGTATGTGCTCCTTTACATAACACTGAGCTCCACTGATTTCAGGTTCCATATGCTTCCATTCGACTGCATATTGACTGAACACACTGATGATCTTTTCTATGTTTTATGTTTTATTCAATGCCAATCTCTACAGATACTTTACTGCATTTGGGCACATTCAACTGTCTCTGCAGCTGTCTCTGTCAACCTCTCTCTCTTTCTCTCTTGCATTTATCTATCAATCTATTTATTTTTCTTCATCTTAATATCTAACTTCCCCACATCTTTCATTTCTGTCTCCCTCTGAATCACTTTCAATAACACCTAACTACCTATCTATCCATCTATGTATATTTTTCTCTTTCATATCTAACTTCCCCATCTCTTTAATTTCGTTATCTCCCTCTTTTTCACTCACTCTTTCTTTTACTCACTGTCTCTCTCTCAATTTATCTGCCTGTTTCTTTCTTTCTGTCTAATGTCTCAAACTGTGTATAATTTCTTTGTCTTTGTCTTTCACTCACTCGGTCTCTCTCTCTCTCTCTCTCTCTCTCTTTATATCGTATCTATGTTTTTATGAAAGACACACTATACTGTCTCACTCTCTTTAATACATTTTATACTCCAGAGATGAGAAATACTCTTTTCTGATTGGCTGGCAGGTGTCCGGTAATTCTCTATAATGGGACAACTATGAAGTAGATCCAGTGAAAAAGTGTAATCATTGTTCCATATCAATGTTCTGGAAACTCAATCTACATTCAACAATATATTCATATTATATTATCTCATTAATCCCATTATGGTCAAGCGCTCTCTGTGCTTAGCCTACATTACATGTAAATACCTTTCTAATATTTTAATTTATATTTAGCTTTAAATGTAAGTTTTTAACTTGTTGCTTTGCAGGCATTGGTATTTCCTTCAGGAAATGCAAATCTAGTTTATCTCTGACATCACTGTAACCAAATGACCACTGAATCTCCCCAGAAAGTGTAGAAGCTGTAGAAACAGTAGAACAGTGTAGTAGAAACAGTAGTAAGAAGAAAAAAACAGTAGAAAATGACTGTTTCTACAGTGATTGGTTGACCTTTCTCTTCTTCCGGAAGAAGAGAAAGGTCAACTAACAACTGTAGAAAATGTCATATTTGTACAGTTTTCTTTGCAGTTATTGCGGTAAACAGACACAGGTCTATCTCTGTAGTGATCCTTTCCATGTTGTCAGTCACTTATAATAACATTATGATCCCGTCAGTGGTGAAAACAAGCAGTTTACTTTGACGTGGATGCTTGCCCCATAGGGTTGCATTGTATTACATTATATTGTATAGTGTTATAGCGTTCGCAATATCGGACCGATTTTACTCGACTTTGTCCCAAGTAACAATTTGGACCCTCTCCTTGAACTTACAATGGTTTGTCACTAAACGACGTAGTCTACTTGGAATTCTTTCTGATTATTTTTCTGATAATTCTGTCCTCATTAATTGTATTATTATTATTTTATTAAATTAAATGTCGCCATAATAAGCATTTTGTCATCTTGATAGGAAGGATTATAGTACGGATTTTCATGGAGCCTATTTATTGGTGAATACAGACATCTAGCGTACAGATTGTACACTTTCGCGTCTGAAAAAATAGTGGAGCCTAGTCCGGAGCCAGTCCACGTTTTCAGACTTACTTGTACTTGAAGTGTTTATAAACATGGGGACAGCCACTGGTCAGCAGGCCCGGACGTCATCACCTTCGATTCTTTAAACATACTTGAGCATTGACAATGCCGAGATTATTGAACTAAAAATATTCCTCGGCACATCGAATTCGTGAATATAAGCTAAATCAACGATCTTAAAACACTTTTACTAACACAGAAACACTCCAGAAGTGCCACATGTAACGCACGTGTCGTCCGGTTCCAGGAACTGCAACTATATTAACTAATTGTTGCCCAGTGTTCTTAACGGTGAAACAAGTTAGATTCATGATTTTTCATATGATCAGATATTATTACTATTGATAAATAAAGGGTATGTGAGTGTGTCCTCTGCCAGAGAATGTCACTGGCGTACTAATGTCCCTAATCTACAGTGTAAGAACCCAAATACACCAAAGCACCCGAAGCGTAGGCTACTCAGTCTAACAGCGAGCCTGGACCTGCAAATCCATTACGTGAATTACCACTCTCCCTGTTCATGTTGTGACTACCATCAACAGCAACCAAGTGAAGCCTTCCAGCCCTCAGCCATTGCGTTGAAATTCCCTTTGAATTGCACGAGAAGATGGCTGATTTCGGAGATGATACAGGAGCACGGGCCTTGCTAGCGCTGAAGTCTGCACCATGTAGCCCTGTCAGAGTGGCAATTCCACCCATGTTTACGCACTCGTCGAATTCGGCTGGGATCACATCCATGTCCCACTCACCTCCAGCACCGGCCCTTGCACGTCTGGAAGGCAGGGACTTCGAGTTTGTAATGCGCCAGAGGACAGTGACGGTGGGCCGGAATTCATCGCATGGTTCCGTAGATGTCAACATGGGTCATTCTAGCTTCATATCCAGGCGGCATTTGCAGATCGCATTTGAAGAGCCCAACTTTTATCTACGTTGTCTGGGAAAGAATGGCGTGTTTGTGGATGGTGTGTTTCAGAGGAGAGGGGCTCCGCCGCTTCAATTACCACACGAGTAAGTAGTCTTAAGCCTGCTAAAGTAAGGCTAGCTGCAATCAGTTAGCTTGATCGACTCTTGCTGTAGTAATGCTGGATGCTAAACAGCTAGCAACACTGAGCACAAGAATGAAGCTAAATGGCTTGCTAGGTTGCTAATGTAGGCTACAGGAGTGTCAACAGACATTTGTATTTCTGGTTTGTCCGGTCAATTGTCCCGGCGTGTTTGTAGCAAGTTCGGAGTTAGAACTTTAGCTTGCTATTTACATCATGTGCGCTGTAGTTTATGTACCCATGTGACATTGACAGCCATAGCTAACTGGCCAAGGTACTAGCCACACAGTAAGCTGACGTTGACTAGCAACAGTTGTAACGTTAGATAGCTACTTAAACATTGTTTTGACAGGCTAATCCTTTTTTTATTGCAGTTTGCATTGCAAGTGGTTTACATTAAACGACTTCTGTAACTAATTTCCCCTTAATTTTGATACACGGAGTTAAGATTTTTGTCAAGAGGATCTTCAACTGTGTTTGCTACACACATTTCTTCATTTATATTGCAAGTTTGCGCACTATACAATGAGCATTCGTAGCTAAATTACTAAATTGTATTGTGTCAATATCTGTAGATTCTAGGGTGTATTTGGACTTTGTCAACACGACCATGCAGGGGGTGTGTGTGCACCTGATTGGATCTTGGATGGTCGGTGCCCCACGTACGTTTTTCTACTGTTGTTATGAGAAGCCATGATAGACTGTTTCGTGTGGGCCACTGTAGGCCCATCAGTGTGCAATTTTCAGATTTTCCCAGATATCATTAACGTGACATAAGTAAGTTCTACAGACTAGCACTAACAAAACTAGTAGGCTACTGCCGATTTGGTATTCAAGTAGATTTACATGTGAGGCTATATCATAACATACAGTAGAATTTATGGTCAAATATAGGCTTCATTTTCAAGTTGTCTAAATGCAGTATGCCCCAGAATATGTGGTCATTTGGTTGAACCTAAGAAAAAGAAACGTATCCCCTCTGAACTGACAAAATATTTGCCTATTTACATTAAGAATGGCATTAAGAACACTGAGTGGCTACTTGGGGTTACTAGAGGGTCACTGCTTCAGACGACAGTGGGCTACTATCTACATGTATCTAATATATTATATAGATTAAGATTATATATATATATATATATATATAAAAAAGAAATGAACATGTAATGATGTTTCAGTGTTACAGTCAAACTCGCTTTTAGACAACTGTGATTATGAGCACATGAGAAAAATGCCATTTCCCCAGTATTCTTAGACATTCTGTTTTTCTGCAGCTGGCTTTTAATTGCATTTGCAAGATTTTGCTGACACTAACCAATGTAAATAAATGCTAAACTAAACACACATAGAACAACTGAAACAAAGTACCAAGATGCATAGAATTCACAGAAATACTCTGACATACTAGTCTTGCCATGTCCTTGCCGAATTACATCCTAACAGTCATATATAAATATTTTTACTTTATACAGCAAAAAAATACACATTGCACCTATAACTGAAGGAACAGGATGTTTTAGGAAATTACCATTTCTTCTCATATTATCCAATACCAGCCGTGGAAGTGTCCAGAACTATCATAGTTCGCTGCCGTAGCAGCCTATTTATGTGGTAGTCAACCTGGGAAGAATCACTCTTCTTTACACGTGTTAGCCATGTGCAAGTGTGGGAGAACAATTTATCATCATGGCTTATTGTGTAACTCAAAACATTCATGACCCTATTGGGCACAGGCAGTCATTCCCCTGTTTGCTGCTGTATCATGGATTACCCTACAGTACTGGTTTATGCTGGAAGACTGACTTTTCCAGACCAGTGATGTTTTTAGTAGAGGTGTGAGTCTCCACTGGCCTCACAGTTCAATTACGTTTCAAAGGGTAACGATTCATTTATAAAGCGATTCTCGATGCATCACGATGCATCTTGTCCTTCAGATTTTTATTCATGAATACAATCTCTCAGATTTGTACGGAGCCCCTTAAGGCATCATGGTGGTGATTTTTTTTCTGAGATCCTTTTGCTTTAGTGAGGGAACGCAGAACTATCGCAAGGAAATGCAAAAGTATTGCGAGGGAATGCAAACATATCTCTGAAAACAATCACTACTGTGACCCTAGGGGGCCTGTAGATTTGAACTCTGTATTTCCTTTAAACTTTTCACTTGTTAAACAGCTATTCACATTCACATTACATAAAATATTGTGTCTGAATACTAAATATGTTGTAGCCTATTTCTGCAATTCTGCCATTCTACTAAGCTAACGGGATCATCCAGTTACTGTCCTATAAAACAAACATATAACATAAAAACAGCTGGGTATTATAAGATCCAATATGATTAGCAATACCGCAAGGTACTATGAATAGAAATCCATATGTAGGCCTGTCTGTACAAAATACATGTAAAATCTATTGAAAGTATTTGGCTAATATGACACTGCAGGATGTGGTAGCTAGTAGGTCATTAGCATTAAGCTAAGGAGCAGAGCAATATGTGTTAATTTACTGATGTGATAACCGCACAGATGCAGTAAAACACCTTTAAAAAATATGATCAAATGAATGTGTAACTGTACCTGGCTATGTTACGCGTAGTTTGTATTGCCACTGTTGTCTGTGAATTAATTAATACATTTTCATTTATCATTACAACTGCATATCAGAGTGAAATGAGTTGCTTAAATTCATTGTGCTGGCAAGTATATTATTTTACAATTAATTACATTGTGTAAAAGATTGACTGTTTAGTTTGTCTGCATCGATGCAGAATTTTTCACATTAGCTTCGGGAAGCAAAGATAATTTCCCCCAGTGTTTTGAATATATTGGAAATATATAAAATCCAGCACAACATGCTTTGAACAGGTCTGTTCTGGTAGACCAGCATAGTTGTACTGGTGATCACCCACCATAAATCAGTATAAAACCTGGATTTTCCAACAAAATAAAACTGCGAAAACCAGCGGTGGGCTATGCTTACTCTGTGAGTGAGTTATCTTGTTGATTTTAGTTGATCAATACATTTTTGTTTTACAAAGAGCCTGTCAGTAAACAATAGCAAACCACCCCTTGAAAGGCATAAAAAATGCATGTGAAATGAATGTGCAGTATAAAGGCTGAGAGTCCTATGAGGGAGTTTTCATGATCACTAGTTTGGCTTTCAGGGAAATTGGTCATGGCGAGGATTTGTTTAGATTTAAAATTGACAGTGGGTTGTAGAGAGAGATTGTTTTCGAAACACAGTGTAAATCTCCTTTTCCTTGTCCTCAAATGACAAACAAAGGCTATGCTGATTTTAACATGGCTTTCTAAGGACAAAGTGATGTGTAAACATTGGGAACAGCACCACATTCAAAAACTGTCTGTGCCAGGTAGTTATTAAGTGTAAAGTGTAGAGTGTCCTTATTCCATCAAAGTTTGATGGGAAATCTCTGCTTGCCTGGAAGCTATCACACTATCTCAAAGTTGAAGGTTGGTCATAATAGGATTATGGCCTAGTTCCCTCTGTCTCAGTCTGGGTGTCAATACAGAGAATAGATCTGTGGTGATTGTTGCTACGGACGTCGCAATCACTCCTCCTCCTGCAGATGGATGTGAAAACAGGGCCAGAGAGAAAGAGAGAACGAACCGTTGGCCGTATGCCAGGCTTGCCCTTCAAAACAACTGGACTGTGTACGCTGCAGCATTACATGTGGCTTCCTGGTGCAGTACTTGTGTAAATAAGCCCCTTTGGAGGCAGCACACCAATTCATCACTCCCAGGCTGCGCTACAGACAGTTAAAAAACGCTAGGATTGGAGAGGGGGCCGGCTTTAGCCATGGGCCTGCTCTGGTGAGGCTACTATGGCAGAGCTGAAATCATAACAGGATACTACACCAGGAGAAAAGGGTTGAGTCCACCAGTGTTGAGAAGTGCCTTGTTTTCTTCCTCTTCCTCTTGTATACCACTGTAAGACCCAAGCTCGAATTGCTGAAATTCGACCATCTCTTCCCAATTCTGTCCCTTCCCGTTTGGAGCACTCTCTTGCTGTTGATGACCTTCCCGATCCCCTTGTGCTCGTATTGGATGATGAGAGCTTTTTGTTGGTGAATGCATTTCCCATGAAGCCCGTTGGAGGCACTCCTATGTACTAGTCAGTTGCAATCTAAACAATGTCTACTTGCCTTTGTCACCTGACTCAGCCGATGACACGCAGTGTAAACATGACTCGCAGTGAGGAGAGTAATCACCCGTGACACACGCGGTGACGATGTCTTGATTCTGGACAAAACAACAACAGATTTGTTGAAGCAGCAATTGATTTTGAGTTGGTTCTGCCTAACATCGCTGCATCTGTATGAGTCAAACACTTTTTACATTTATCATACTTTCATTCTCATTAATTTAATTGTATCAGCCTGGATTGAGTAAAATGGGTTTTTCTTGTTTGTTTATCAATAAAATTACCCTTGGTGTAAGCACAGCATGTTTTGTCTCTGTTTGCCATTCGTGATGTTGTGTATCTCTCTCTCTCTCTCTTTTCTAGATGCACGTTTCGGTTCCCAAGCACGGTTATTAAGATTCAGTTTACTACGATCTACCACAAGGAGGCCCTGAAGGACGATGCCCCTGTCTCCCCGGTGAGACCCCTCTATCCCCAGATCTCACCGCTGAAAATCAACATTCCTGACACCGACTTCAGAACCATGATGAGTCCACTGCCCTCACCCACAGGAACCCTCAGGTATCTAAAAAGGCCTTTCCTCCTCTAGCTCAACTACCAGCGCGAACATTGTGAGGTTTCTGGCCTGTATCCTGAGGGATTGCAGACACTGTTTACATGTACTGTCCTCAGCAAGTCAGTTTGGGTTTGAAGTGGAGACTGCACTTGCGTGTGAGACAGCATTGGTAAGAGGTAGATGGACACCAGCTCTCTGAAATCATTGCAGGACTTGTGCGATTGTGAGGGTGAATATTTTGTCACGGTCAACTATTAGCGCCGATCATTTGAGCTTTGGGAAATGCACTTCAGATGCAAGTACATTTTTATCATGATTTTGTCATTTAAAAACTGAAGGGAGTAGGTGGGGAAGGTTGGTCTTTCAGCTGGAGCAGGTGGCTGTTGGCATGGCAGTTGTCAAAGAGTATCTTGGCTATTGAACTTGATTTGGCAACAGTCCTCTTATTTATAGACTAAATAATTTCATTCATTTGATCTTTCTTCATTCATTCATTCATTCATTCATTCATTCATTCATTTGCTTTGCACATCGATCTGTTTGTCCCTGATCTTAGAATTCTTATCCAACGCCATCCATCCGTGTCTAGTTCCGAGTTATCAAGTGGAAGCCCGTCAGCACCGTGGCTAACCAAACAACCATGGTTCGGTTATTTCGGGGCCTCCTGAGCAGTTCCATTACATAAAGAGTTCTGCAAAGCCTTTCAGGGTCCCATCAGAACATTATCCTGGCCCAAATACAGTGTTTTACGTGGTACTGTCCATGTACTGTCTGAAAACTCGAACAGATTTATTATGGTGCATTGAAAGTAGAATCCCTGCTAACCTAAGGCTGATTATGCTGCCTAGAGGGTCTTGGAAGCTCCATCTTCGTATAATGTTTCTGTCATCAGAACTGTCTGAAATGAAAACATTATTTTTTCCTCTTGCAAAGTTCACTCTATTGTTTTCAGAGTCTAAAAATCTTGAGGCAAGCAAGTGAGGTAGTGTGTGTCCCCCCCCCCCGTCTTTTTTCCTGCTGCTCCTCGATTCTTTTCCCAGGATTTTTCTGAAGCTCTCCTAGCAAAACCATGTGCACTGTACACACACACACACACACGCTCGCGCACACAGACTTGCCCGCGCACAAACACACACAGACTCGATCACAATTACACACATCATGCCCCCACTGGCAAGACCGCTGCACTGCACAGCGTGTGGCTGGGAGTGTGAGCGGCCTGTGTGTGCACATGCCATATATGGCGTGTGCAGAGCTCACAGACGTCTGATTGGCCGAGAGGAAAGTGTTGTGGTTTAGTGTTTTGAGCCACGGATAGTTTCCTTTTTCCGAGACCCTCCTTGTACCGCCCACCCCCACCCCCACCCCCTTAACTTCCCTCCTCCCCTCCCTTCCTTCTCCCTCCTGCATGCCCTCCCCCTCATGCACTCAAAACAAACAGCATGCATGCTCAGGCCTTCCTGAGTCCTCTCTCCCCACAGGAGGCCACGGCTTCCTTCTATTCAGCCTCGTCAAACAAGTTTTCCACCTCCAGGGGAGAGGCAGTCGTTGGGTTTCTTACCACCATGTGCTACAGTTAAAAACAGTCAACTTATTACTGGAAGTGGTTTCGGAAGACTTCTAGTCACCCCTCTACAACCCTGCGCCCCCCCCCCCCCCCCCCCCCCCCCCGGCCCCCCAGACCAAGTGAACAAACAGCAGATGTGTCAGATGTTTTAAATTCCACACACATTGAAATGTATGCTAGTTATCACATGACCAGTGCCAGCCCTACATTTAGCAGCAATACAACAGCAATACTGTTGTGAAACAACCCACACTTCTTGCCTACCCTGGGTATGTTATCAGTTGATAAGCAACTTAAAGAGAAAAAAAAACTTTGATAAATGTAACTGTGCTTTGTAGATCAGTGTTGTCAGAACACTCCTTTTGTTGCACTGTTCTACTCATGGCAAGTTCATGCACATACCTTTTAATGAAACCACAGTGCAATTGTGGTGCCTGGCAGTTCAGGTCTACTAACAGCCATGACACGTTTATCAAAGAAAGAAAGAAAGCAGAGCGGGGTTTTGTTTAGGTCGATCAGGTTAATGATCAATTAGCAGTAGTCGCCAGCATTAAAGTAAATCATTAGTGCACAAAGTCTCTGGGGGAAGATGGGGCCAACTCTCTGCTGCAGGGATAGCCAGTAGATAAACACACACCAACCCAAATCTGTCGGCCATTACCCCGACATGATTCGTCTGGAATTTCTTTTGCATCACAGCAGTGACAGTCAGACATGGGATTGTGTCCAGGGGGATTGTGGGTAACTGCTCTGTGGCTGACCCAGGCGTGCACATGCGTTAGCTTGTGTGTTATCTGTGTGCCTGTGTGTGTGTTTGTGTTTGGGTATTGTGTCGTTCAGTGAGCACAGGGATAGGTTACTTCAAAGCATTCTGCCGGGCATGAACGTGGCGTTATCACTGAAATAGCCCTG
>NW_024880343.1:0-24999 GCF_900700415.2 Clupea harengus
AAGAAAACAGAGCAATAAAGCCTTGATGTGTGGACATGAGACAACACCTACTCGGCTTCAAATTATTGGTTCCACATACTTGAGTCTGTCCCCCCGCTCTAAAAGGTCCCCATTCTGAATCAAGTCATGGAACTGTACAGACAAGGGGTCACGTTTAAAATCGACAAACAGCTTTCAAGTGTCCATTACAGGAAAACACATTTCGGAGCACATGCATGCTTTGAGTGAGATAAGGATTATTAAGTGGAATCAATTTCACCCTTCTTTCTGATGAGCGCACAAGACCTTGACATTCCTTCTCCACCTTGGGTTCTTGTAGGTTAAACTAGGGGCTTATGGCTCTGTTCGACCTCATCACGCAAACTTCTCTCAGCTTGCGTTCAAACGTAAAATCAAGACCCCGAAACACCTTATCTCACCCAAAGTGAATTCTTAGCAAAAAGTGAAAACAGGATCAAAGAAACAAAAACAAAAACAAAAAAACAAATAAATACATTCATCACTGACAATAGACATTTGATAAAAAAGTGAACACTGTCAATAAGTGTTTTCACCAATGTGGTTTTGAGGAGAGGCCAGTCTGAGCGTAGGAGCTTCTTTTTTTTTCACAATCAGGCAGCTCAACGAACAAAAACAGCGACGGCAAACATACTAATAGAAAAGACTAAACACAGAGAGGAGAGACAGAGGACTCTTACCCCCCCCACAACATATGCAGCAAGTAAAATCCTAAAAGGTTTACTTTGAGGTAAATTTGTTTTGTGTTCACGGTTTCCAAACCTATTTTCATAGCTTTTGAAAAAAAAAAAAAGGAGCAAAAGAAAAAAAAAAAACAATAGAACAAACAAAAGAATTTTGAAGCAGCAGAGTATTCCGATAAAGGTCTATTTTTATGCAGTTAAGAGATATGTTCTTCAAAAATGCTTATCGTTGGCGTCTGCCATAAACACATTTTCCTTAGCACATCCCAAGAGGTCATCACAGAGTGGTTGGTCACAAGTAAAAATCCCCCTAGCATCATATGAGGATGCCCAACCACACCCCTTAGAGACACGCAGCAATGTTTTTATTGTTAATTATCGCATTTTCAGAATTTGTTTCTTTTTCTTTTTCTTTCAGACGGTGACCCACACAGAAGCGTTCTCCGATTGGCCTCTCCCCTCCTGAGGTCTGAGACTGTAAGAGTTTATGTAAACAATGAGATTATACACAAGTATCTCTATACCAGACAAGCTGTCAATCATTCAAAATGTGCTTTGGTTTAGAAAATAGTCTGTAAATTTGGGTATGAGCTTCTTTTTTTTCTTTTTTTTTTCCTTTTTTTTAAATCTTTGTTGTTTATACAATTTATGCTTACTACTATTTTTTTGTTCTAAAACATTCGAAGGTTAAAGTAATTTCTCATGAACACTCCCTACCTTTTTTTCAAGGCGCTGTTTGAAATGGGACACACTCTCTTAAAATCTATTTTTCTTTTAATAGGAAACTAGTGTTTTGCTTTTCATCATTAAAATACAGAAATTGACACAGTATTGACACAGTCTTACAAATGTAGTTGAAAGTTCCACATTTAAAAGCTGCAGAACCATCCCTGAAGTCTTGAAGTAGAAATATTATTGTCACAGTTTGAAACTTTGTCGTCTTTCCCCCCTCCCCCCTGCTCTCTTTCTATAGTTCCCCCAGCTATAATCTGAATGCCTACATCAAGAAAATCAATTCTTGCCACCCAACACTTCTCTTAGACATTGATGTTAAAAACTGATTAAGTGCTGACAGGTACGCAAGAGATCAACAGCAACTTTCTCCTGGAATCCTCCATGGTAACGATGGATGACAAGGAGAAAAAAAAAGAAAAAAAATAAGAGTCTCCCTGAGCTGAGGAGTTAAGTAGGTTTATGGCAACCCGCTCTACAGACAAACGTGGGTGAACTGAGATAATTATTATTTTTTTTGTTGCCATTCTTTGTCCGAGATCACCATTACAAACATTTATGGATGACGCTGAAATCACCAGCAAAGATAACGACTTTGTAAAGTACTGGTGTGTGGCTGCGGCTCTCGGCCCAGCACGGTTGGTAATAAACTTCAGTGGGCTCCATTAATGACAAGCCCACCAGCCTATCATGTGAGATGATCTACCATGTTTCCCCCCTGACACTAGTAAAAAAGGGGGAGGAAGTGGGAACAGAGACCACACCAGGCTTTGGGAGCATGACCTGGGCTCATTCCCGTCTTCGCTAGATGGTGGAAAAACCTCTATGGTCCCAAACACAGAAAGCGTTACCAAACCTTGGCTGTGGAACGTCTGAGATAAAAGAACGCAGTTGATGAACAGACTTTGGCGGACCGGGCCGAGAAAGGAGGGGCGGGACTACAATTCCAGGACAAAGTTGCCTGTTAACAGTGCTCCACAGTTCAACGTGACTATAGCTGCATCCTATGGTCATCAACAGTAAAACCCCTTGTGTTGGAAGAGAAAGAACCATAACAAAAAAAACAAACCCAAAAACGGAATGCTGACGGGAGTTGCATTGAGAAGGCGAAGATTTACACACGGAATGCGATACACTGGAATTGGCCTTTAGAGTTTTGAGGATCTGTCTAAAACATTTGCAATAAATGGCATCGAGGAATTCAGCAGAAGTTTACATGCACCAGTGTTGCTTTGACAATCTGGATTACGTAACATTAACCCTAGTGTCAGTAACCTCAGAGAACTGAATCTTTTGTATAATTAAAACATTCTAAAACCATGCAATCCTTTTTCACACAACATTGGTCAACAGTGATACTTGTGGTACGATGCCACTCAAGTGGGCAAAAGTTTAGCCTGAGACAATTTCTATTGATACTAAAAGAAAACATGACAGAAAAAAAAAAAATATATCAATCCAGTGCATCCATTCCTCCCTCAATGATCTTCCAAAAGTATGGTCAACATGTAACACACAAACCTAACAAATGTCCTACTCAGTTTTTTTTTTCAGTTTTTTTTCTTCTCATTTTTGGTCTGAACTAAAATAAATTAGTCCTTCTGAAGTTCTTCAACAAAAAGTCCTCCTGAAGACGAAGTAAGGACATGGAGACAGAAAGACACTGTTGAGAGACTACTGTAAACTTCAAAGGCAAAGCCACCGGCCCACCGATCAGCAGAAGTTTAACACAAGTGATCATTGGTTTTAGTACAATGCCAAAGACTAAACATAATTCTTTCACTATGTTGCACTCTCAAGAACTACGGAAAAATATATAAACTTGGGAGAGATCATCTTTCACCAGCTGCAGTGTTGATTTCCAATATTGAAACACTTTGGTTGTGAACTTCTACAGGAAAGTTTTGTTTGTAGCCATTTCTCCATGACAATACCTTCTCTTTGGATTTCACTTACATAAACTTTACATTTTTATCATCATTTGCGCTAGGCAAGAAAATTACAATACCTTAAATACATGCGTCCAAGAAGCTATTTTCTACTATAATAGGTTTAAAACTTTGTAAATGTAGCATTAAAACCTTTGTTGAGAGATGGGCAGGTTACAAACATTTCAAAAGCCTCAGCAAACTTTTTATACATTTATATGTCAGGAATCCCCATATTTCCATTAATGAATGTATTGTTCTTAAGAAGAATTAAGAGGTAGCAATGTGACAGGACTATTCAAATAGACCTGTCGTTTTTTTTTTTTCAGTGAGGGAAAAACAAAACTGTAAAAACACAACAGTACCAACAGAATCTGAAGCTCAACATTCACTAAAGAGTCCCCACCCGACCCATCACCCAAGCCAACCCCGTTACTGATCCCCAAAGGAAATATCAAAAGAACTTCCAGTTTAAACATTCACAGAAGCATAACAATAAGTTATCTAAAACAAGTACCATTTTGTTTGGCTTTTTCTTTGAGAGTAAACCCCTATATACTATGAGTAAACGACACAGCTTAAAAAGATTCCAAATGATTTCTCATACCACGGACCCACAAGACTGTCCAGGTGTAACCGAGCTGTGGATTGATGCGTGTATGGGTTTATAATTACTCTCCCCCACGGCACACTGGGAGGGCCCTCGAGGGACAGGGGTTTCAAACCAAAAGTGCTTAAGTATGCTAATCACGACCAGGATCTCAAAATGGAGGGTGTTTTTAAAAAAAAAAATGTTTTATAGAGGTCCTCTGTTCATATGGTGAAACCAACTTTCAGAACTGATAGTACAGATCATACAAACTTAAAAGGCTGATCCAAAGACAGAGATATTTGGTTCAGGAAGAGAAAACAGACTAAGCTGGGGAAAAAAAAAAAACACCCGTCATAGGAGATGGCTGGCGATGTTGCAAATTCACTTTGCGGACAATTGGTTTGAAACCCATCACGAAAACTGTTCCAGGCACATCCAGAAGTGTCTTTATGGACAAGTGGTATTGAGCAGAAATCATAGGAAATGTTTGGTTGGATGCACAAAGCTTTCATGAAACACCACAGTAATGATTTCAGACAGTTCCTAGTTTTGGTATGTCTGACAACACTATCTTTGAGACCCTTGGAAACACTTAATTGCCATAGTAAGGGAAAGTTATTTTTTTTTTTTTTTTTTTTTTAAATCTTCCTCTGAATTTAAAATATATGTTTAAAATAATCTTATGGTCACAATATACTTATTTGTCTCAAGGATTTCCTTAACTGACTTTAGGATTCTCCTTTCCAAAGCCAATGCTCCACAGCAGGATTGTGATCAGGAAATAAAAAGTGTGTATGTTTGGGATACCAACATAAACCCCCCCCCCCGACCAAATGGACACGAGACACACATCACAGAAATGAAGGCATACTGCCAAACACAGACTGCATCGGGTTTGTAGTGGTCTGGTTGTCCTATGAAGCCACAAAAACAGCATAAGTACCCCAACCATACATTCACAGCATGTAGTAAAGTCAAAGGATGTTAAAATCATACCGATTTTTTTTGAAGAGATAATGATGCTTTTTTTCCTTGGTTGGAACTTCCTTAAATTGACCACTTCTCCCATTTTGGAAGGCAGGAGAAACACTCACCTATCCTCTCTCTTTCTCTCGCGCCACAAACAAAAGCAAATTCTACGCCTACTTTTGAAGAAGTAGGGGTGTGCGCTTCCTTTTTTGACATGACACGCGCTTATTGTTGTGGAAAGAGGGTCTCCTGGCTGTCTGTCTTTGGCTTATGATGGGGAAGTGTGCATTCGGAGGTGGCTGATGAGGTTGCGTTGCTGCGTGAACTTGCCGCCGCACAACTGACATTCATATGGCTTCTCGCCCGAGTGCACGCGCATGTGCTCCGTCAGCCGGTACTGGCGGGTGAAGCGCATGCCGCACTCCTCGCAGGCGAACGGCTTGAGGCCCAGGTGGCTGCGCATGTGGCGGGTCATGGTGCCGCGCTGTGTGAACATTTTGCCACAGATGTTGCAGGGGAAGGGCCGGGTGAGCCAGTGGGTCTTCTCGTGCTGGCGGAGCGTGGCGGGATCCTTGTAGCTCCGGCTGCACACCGAGCAGCTGAAGCGGCGGGCCTCCCCGCCGCTGTTGACCAGCGACGCCTGGGACGAAAGGTCTTCGGCCTCTGCCTCCTCCTCCTTCGGGAAAACATCCTCCTCTTCCTCCTCTTTGATGTACAGCTCCTCCTCCGTGTGCGTCTCCACGTGGGCGTTCAGCTCCTCCGAGCTGGGGAAGCCCTTGCCGCAGGGGATGCAGACGTACAGGTTGTCTCCGAGGGCCGGCTCGAAGCCCTCCTGCCGGTAGACGTAGTTGGCGCTGTTGCGGCCGCCCTCGCTCTCACTGTTCCCGCTCTCCTCGCTCTGCTCCTGGCCATTCTCCATGCCCTCATCCTCCTCCTTGCACTGGAAGGTACCGTCTGAGCTCTTGTTGACGTTCAACCTCTTGGCCACGCCATTGGGCAGCGCAGCTCGCTCGGAGTCGTCTGCTTTATTGGCTTCACCTTTGGGCCGCTGTCGACTCCTGGCCGTGGGGCGGGGCGGGTTCTTGCTGTGTGGGTCTACGTCGGGGGGCGGCTGGGATTCCTCGCCCCCTCCTCCTGCATCTCCGAGGATCATGGGTTCTCCACCAACCATCTGAGGGTTGGTGGGGTTCTCTTCAAATGAGGCACTGTTGGCTGTGGATTCTGAGGCAGATTGAGGTGATTCTTGGGGGATGCTGCTGGGGCTGACTTCTTCAGTGGCTGTACTCCCAGACGGGCTCTTCTTGGACAGGTCCAGGCCCAGCTCCTGGATGCCTCCACTGTTGCTGCTGATATTATTGTTGTTGCTGGTAGTGGTGCCGTTGCTTCCGTTCTTACTGGTGGAAGGGCTGAGGGAGTTGGCCGTGGACCCGATGAACATCTCGTCCTCGGACAACTCTTCTTTCAGTAGCTCCTCGCGTCGCTTGGGCTTGTCACTGTCTTTTAACCCTGATATTAGCATCTGAGTGACAGGGGTGGAGGAGAGCCTTTGGTTGCGGGAGGTTCGTCCATTGGTGGGCGTGGTAGGCTTGGTGAGGAGGGACCTTCCACTGCGCTTGAGCTTTTTCCTGCACAGAGCAGCCAGGTCGTGAAGTTGGAGGTAGCTTGCTGCCGTTAGGAGGGCACTGAAATTGTGGTCACTGACCTGATCTGAGGACAAAAGCTTGCCGGTGTAAATGAAGTCTAGTACCTGCCGAAACACAGACGGGTTGACCATGTCTGTATCCAGATTTATCAAGTTGTCGTGGAGGATGAGGGACTTGAAGTAGATACTGCTGGCTGCCAAGATGTTCTTGTGGGCCCGGAAGAGGGCATTTTCTACCACTATGATCACATCACACAGATAACCTTTGGCTCGTTGTTGGTTCAGTTGCAGCAGCAATTGTTTGGCATGATTTGGCAATTCCATTTCCAGCTTCTTTCTCTGCTCCTACACAACCTGAGAGAGAATAGAAATGATATAGTTAATATAAATATATGATATACTACCTGAAACTTAAAATACACAATGAACTGAAAATTTGCTATATGTCCTTATAAGCCAAACTAACATATCTGAGGGCTGACAAAAATCTATATATTCAACATGATTACAACATAAACCTAAACACTTACAGATTAGTATTTTAAATCATTATGGAGACATTTGCGCCTTGAATGTGAATGTAGAATGCCGCATAGAATGTAGCTTGAAAAAAAGTCTTCCAAGGCAAAAGCAATAAAACTCATGAAGTGGCTGACAGAGACAGTGATTAACCAAGATCACCCCCAAGATTTCAGGCTGGACCTATAATTACAATGCCTATCTTGAGGAAACTATACATGGCAATTTTAAAATACTTAAAAGAAAATAGGCTACATGTTAAACGTGTTAAAACGCCCAATGGTCTCTGCTGAAAATCCAAACACGGCCTGGTGATTCAGATTAAATGGGCAATTGAAGTCCATACAGTCGCATAGGTCAGAATATAATCAGTGAATTTGTATCTCGTGTTTATGCTAGAAATATGTCAATTTAGATATTGTATTCATATGAATAAGAAATCCTTAAGACCTGACACCATGTACCAAAAAATATATCACAAAGAAATATAAATTAAAAAAAAGAAAAGAAAGAAAGACCATCTTGTTGATGTCCACTTAATAGCCATAGCCTTATTTTACTGTGCACATCACACTGCTGTATAATTTTTTTAGATTTTTTTTTTGGAGCACCTGACAAAGAAAAAATCTATACCATGACGCCCATGAAAAAAAAAAAAAAAAAAGAGAAACACTTCTTTTTGTCCACACCACACAATTGGTATCATGTTCCCCGCTGTATACAAATACACAGCTTAGGGACAATGGAGAGGGGGAGAGCAGGGAGGACTGAACAGCAATGATCTGAATCTCTCTTTTTACAGGGAGGCCAAGAAGCCTTCTTAACGCTCCTGCCAGTGACCAGGGCTGCCAGCCTCCAGGGTCATTCCCTTTGTTGTGGGGCAGGAGGGTTGGGGGGAGGGTGGCCGGCCGGCAGACGTCCCAGGCCTCGCCTGCGATAGGGGACTGAGTGCAACCTGAGCTGATGGTTCACCATGGGTGTGGTGAGAACAGGTAAACCAGCAGCCACCACCCCCTCCCCTCCCAGTGCCCAAGCAGGCCCTGGCTTGCAGCAGAATCTTTGAAATGCAACAGATAGAGATTTAACCATTTTTGGGGGGGGATGGCGATGTATTGGTGATTGGTTGGGGCTACGATCCTTTAGAATGTCCCAGAAGAAAAGGTCACATATGGTTCTCTTTTCCATTTTCATGGTCCAATTTCAGCAAGCATCCACAAGCAGAGCAGCGTTTGCTGGATCTAGTCTAGGGTGTGTTATTTTGTGAGTTCTTCTGTTGATTTTCCTACTAATGGATTACTCACCACAGCCAACACACAAGAAAAAAGAGACAAAAAAAAAAAAAAAAAATCAAGGAATGCTTCAATGCTGCCACGTGCGCCAAGTAGCCCAACTCAAAAGCCCTCAAGAAATTCTAGGAGCAGTAAAAGGACAAAGGGAGGAGGAAAAAAAAAAACAGTAGACACCCATTTGCTATCATAAGACCAGCAGGTTCATTCTAATATCTCACCCACTGAATTATCCTCCTATCAGCTACAACAGCAAGGGCTTGGCAGACGAGATGAACTATAAATAGCCTACATATGACGGTGGTTGCAAACATTAAAACGTATTCTTGAAAGGATTCCAAAACTTAATCTATTGGATTTTCTCCTTGAGCAAATTAAACTAACATGCAAAGCTTGATAAATATTGTACGTTAAACACCCTTCAAGTGTTCCTGCATACCTTTCATTTAGTACAGAGGAGTGAAGATTAGAAATTAAATCCAATTTGAAACCAGAAATTTTCCTTCATCTGCCCTTTTGGCTTTTTAAGAAAAATGAATTCTTGCTTCAGTCATTTCTGCATTCAGTACTCCCTCTAATAATAGCTAGAGTTATACTGCTGACTATAGAAATGCAGCAATCGATCAATAATTCTTCTGTTTAGTCCACTTAGTCATGATGCCTTTGTAAGGATTCATAGCAATTGACTGCATCGAAATTCCATCAACAAAAAGGTATATTTGCAGCACATCCTCTTGTCTGACAACACGGACAAGTACTGAGCCATGCTGAAATAGAAGGATTCTGGTGGCTTCAAGAGCAAATGAACAATTTTCTACAGAAAGCAAGAAAGAAAAAAAACAGCCATTATCAAGCCAAGCAACCTCTTTCTACCGCTGTTCTGTATTTCTCATCTCTTACATCCATCACAACACACATTAAAATGTGTTCACACATGCAATGGGCAATCCAGAACCCCAATACACACAAAGAAACGCTTGCAATTATTGCATATATTAACATACTAGCCAAGACACAGTAGCTCTGGAGTTAAACTAATGAAATGAACTTCACAACCAATAAGTTCAACACAACACGTTGCCCATAACCCCAGCATCACATTACACCCCACCTTTCAGTGGTATTACCTTCCTATCAATATGTGATGGCCGTCATGCTACACACACAAACCATACCTCTACCCACCTGTATAACAGCTTCAGAATACTCCTCAGTGCTGCCACACACATTCACTTGCACTTCACCTACACATTTCTATCCACTGGTACATGCAGCTCTGCTACCCTTTAGGCCAGTGAGTGTGATCATATCACTGGGTGAAGTATTTTTAGCTTTGGACCACAATAGTATAGTATAAGGATTGGTGAGATAGTGGCCCACATCTGTTTGCTAAATGTTGATATCTCAAGAAAGCCCCACTCCCCACCAAAAGCAGACCCGTGAGACGTTTGAGATGTAAAATTATCTGAGACTTGCACACAACGGGTTGATAAGGCACCACTAGTTCTTTTATTGGCTTGCAGACATTTCTAAACCTCCACCCCGACCAACCCCCGCCCTACCCAAAAAAAAAACCACCCAACACTACCTTTGGAAAAAAGGTAGAAGGGGTCCATCACAAGAAATGAAAGGTCCTAATCAGTGAGAGGTGACGTCTGGTAAGACTAAAGCGCACAGTAAGCAGAAGCGCCCGTAACAACAAGTCTGGCAAGGAGCATGATTAACCTCGTAAACAAGCTTATCCTGTGCCACATACCCTGGAGGGGCCTGCTTTTACTGTTTAAATGCAAAACTACTGACACAACTTGAAGAGTTGTGCAACAGTGTGGAGAATGACCATGCGAGTCCTTGAATATTGAGTTTAAAGAAAGCAGTGGAATGAGCCAAGAGGGAAAAGGCTTGACTACAAAACATTAAAAGTATACACCAATCATCAATGGCAATTTGGCCCCTCCTGGATCTTGCGAGGGTTTGTTGTGATTATTGTGGCCAAAAACAACTGAATTTGTTGTGGGAATTCTCAGGGACTGGCAATTATACTATGAGGGCAAAACATGACATGATAATTAAGCCTGTCTTTCAAAACACAACACCTTGCAAAGACACATAAAACAACAAATGCTTAATCTTGCACACATGTCGTTTCTAAACTTGAACTAAACCTGATCATCTTACTTTTATGTAACTGAGAATTTGTTCCTGTAACAGCCTGAGGCTCAGATAAGAGAGAATCACTTATCAATGGCATTCCTCGCCCATCCTTCAGCCAAGACCCTCTTCTTCGTTCTACACTGCTCTTTAGCCCAAACGAAGTCAGATGAAGCCCTTCCCTCGAGCAGTATACAGGTCTAAAGTTCAGAAGCACTCACCATAAGGTTAAGATAGGGAACCCTTAGAAATACCCAAAAGTAAACAGCTTGAGTTCCAGTGGTCTTTTTGTTTGTAGCTTTCTAAACTGCAAAGTGAATTCAGACACTGTTGTTTTTTCTGTTAAGTGTCTGTTTTGAAATTTTGAACCAATTAATTAAACCCATGTTAATTACAAACTCAGTAGTGGCAATGTACTTATGAGGCACAACTACCCAGTACGTTTGGATGGAGAACGCATCTGAAAATCTAGGCCTATTCAAACCACTGTCATAAATGCAACCCAGTGCAATGTATCCAAAAAGGATCACGCCTCATTGAAACCACAAAACTGGTGTTACTACCTCAATTCCCCCCCTTTTAAACCTGTAACTATTTTTAAAACATTCGATTTAGGAAAAAAATTAAAAAAAACACACTTGCTCCTCCACACACTAAGCCTCATATGCAACGACTGCACTCTCGTTTTGACAGCCTTCATTAACTGCAGTATTTCACAACAAACATGCAAAGTATGTGTGACTAGACGGTTCACAAACAAGGTTATCCCTTGAAGCAGCATCACCTTATCTTATGCCCATCCACACAAAAAAATGTTTTGCAAACAGTTCCTCCTCTCCCTCTGAAACTACCTCCTTAAGCATGGAAGTGGAGGGCCAACCTCTGTTCCAGCCTACCACCCTGCCACCCACCTCACACACAGCCCAACACCACAACCACCATCCTAGGAACATGGCAAATACCCAACTGGTTTATTTTGTCAGCTATTGCAAAACAGAATGATATGGTTGACTGGATATGGTTCCTTTTGTCCTAAATTAAAATCCATGAACTGCTTAAACTCAAAACAAATTCATTACATGCAAGTAGGCTATAAGCTTCTCTGAAGTGAAGATGGCTTCAAATCGTAGTTGATAATAGGGAAATCTAAACCACATTTCATTTCATCATTTTCGGTCTTCTCTGAAAACTTCACACATCCGGAGCTCGAAACAGCCCATTTTTTTCTAGACTATTGCCCCACAAGTAAATAAGTGCCATCCACAAACTGCACTGTCATTTCAATCAGAAGAAGAGAAGGTCCGCTGATTTCTGCTATGCATTTCTGTGCCAACAAAACGCATGAGAAGATGTGGCATTTGATCTCAACGCAAAGAAAAACACAGATACACTAGCACCCCTCCCCCTTCATTAAAATGGATGAGATGAAAATTGGATTCGTTTGGGAAAAAGCCACCCAATCTTTTTGTTCAAGAACGAACAGGTATTTGACACCTGCATACAAAAATAAGTAACAGTTAAATATGTTAACCCGCTGCATATACCCTACTTAACTAAATTGCGCAGCCAACGAAACACAGCATAATGTAGCCTACATTGCGCTATTGTAGCAACAAAAATGTACCAAAATATCCCGAAATAGGAAACGTCTCCTCTTGCAGAGACAACTCTGCATCTCTCAGTGAGTAAAACAGTTTTCATCAATTGTTTAAACTTGACGTAGAAACACTCTGACCAATATGATACAAAATGTGACAGCAAAGCGTTCTGGATTAATTTGAAATCAGCTGTGGTTAACACTAAAACCATAGCCTACGTCACTGCTCAATGTGGCCACATATGACAAGTCCCATAGTGTCAACACAAATAACATAAAACTGAGAACAACACTGCATCCCCCCCCCAAACAATCGCATTTAATTAGCTAGCTAGCGATGTAATCAACGTAAGTCACCAAATGTAGTCATTTGTTAAGACAATATTTCTTTAAGTAGCTTACAGCAAACTGACAATCAATTGCATCAGAAAACATGAATGGATTTCTAATCATTATTTTTCCTTCTCTTTCTCCTTTTAAAAACAAGACACACCGTATGAGCTGTGATGACGCGGATCAAGGCTTATCTGAGCCCATTAGCTGGTTGCTTCACGTTTAGTGAATGTTGCTTGATAAATTTGATTGATTACGATACTAAAGGTCCATGCCGAATTTAACTCCAACGAAGTTATTCACACAGGGAAATAACAAAATCAGACACGTCGACGACCATATTTCTCTCGACAGCACGACGAGTAAAGCCAGGCAAAACGTATGGCGAATATTGCACAGCCACTGGCAGGCTGGTAGCGCTGGCGCTGCGCTCGAGCTCCAAGCTTTGAACAAGAGAAGACCCTGTGGGCACGCGATAAGAGCCAAACGTTTGAGGAATCTCGACTCGCTTTAAGCGCAGATTGAAATCAAATACACGACCAAACTTGCCAAGCATTTTGATTTTCTCTTTAAAACACTAAGTTGTAAGACTGCCAATGAAATAGATACCTTAATACATCGAAAGAAGGTCTTCAAATAGCCATCCTGTTTTCTCATCTCACAGCCTTCCCAGCGCCATCTTGCAAGCTTGTGACGTTGAAACTCTCACCCCTGACCCAAATTTGAATAAAAGCCAGAAGAGAGGGGGCGATAGGAGAAATACCTTTGCCAGCTCAGTCACTGATTTGATTAAGTGCCAGAGGCTAGGTCTTGCAAAACTTGCAAATGGCGTTTAGCCCCCCCCACCCCCCTCCGTGTTGTCAAATGCAGATGTTAGTCTGGCCATCTAGTATCAATCACCAGAGAGTGGCAGTAGACTGTTTGCGTTGATAACATATATACTACGGACATAATGGTAAAGCCTAAAGAAGGCCAATACCTAGACGTGCCACTTCAAGACGTTTATTAAAACATATAAACTGTGGTATGCAGATGACACAATACAGGTTCGGCCAGTTGCATGTCTAACCAAAACTTACTTTTCATAATTAAACGTAATCAGTCTGCAGGAGCCTATAATAGTTAATTTTAGTTTATCAAGCCAAAATCAAGCTATATTTCTGGCAATCACTGGGATGAGGATTATCCAGCCACTGCTTTTCAAGTTGTAATACACAAATGCAGTTGTTGAAAATGATTTATCTCCGACATGCATACATTTACTTGTTCGGCCATAGGCCTACGTTTTCGGCATTTCTGTAAACGTACAGTAACCATACTCATATTATTAGTTTTTAAGCCCTACAGAACATGCAATTCTTTTTAGTTTTACGTTTTATCAGACCTCTACATTTTTTAGCCTTTGCCTATGTCTACGTCACCCAGATGCACTATCGACCTTGAGGATGAGTTTGAAGTGTGGCAAGTCCTCCCAAAGTGGTACCATGATCAGAAAACCCAAACCACAAACTATAACGCCCCTTGGTGGATGCAAGGTGTAAAACACACTATTAAAATTGTCGGGATCCTCATAGGATTGCTGTCATCCGAAAACTGTCTAGAACTTGTGGGCTAACACTTCAGGTTATGTTTGGGTACATTTTGCGCAATTAAAATATTGTTTAAGGTATGCTTCGTGTTCGTTATTAATAACCCACCAAGTTAAGTCATCTTTGAATGTTTAATGTTGCAACAAAAAAAAACCTTAACAGTCTTTCAGAGAGGATCCAAAATGTAGAAATAACGAAGCTGGCTGAAGTAATAGGTTAAATACTAAGTTGAAAGAAAGAAAGAAGTTACTGTTAATTTGCAGGCTTTAATGGGCTAGGCTTTAGGCTACACAGAAATGCAGTTGAGATCCGTATAGGCCTACTCACAAACTACAATATACAGGCAACGAGGGTTAATGGTCTGTTTTTTCTAGAGACTGAATAAAGATGACCAGGTCTATTTATTCAGTTGTGTCGTTTTATAGACTGCGCAATCACCACATATTTCTATGTGAAAAACTTTGGCTACCAAGTATGAATGAGGTATGCAAGCATAGGTAGGCTAGCTGGCGTGATGGATTTCGCTGTGTATTGTGGGAGTACGCAGTAAATCCAAGATGGCGGCGAGCAGAAGGCTGCACAAGGTAAATCTCTTGATCAGTCATGGATAATGTAAAGCTAGTTTCGCTCAGACACGAGAAATGACGGTAACAGTGAATCAACAGTGTTTGTTAATGTTTAATCCTCTTGAAAACCCAAACTGGTGTAACTCCAGTGAAACATTTATGATGGAACAATCACGCTAGCTAGCTAACATTTGCTAACGTAACTTCCTAGCTAGCTAACAAGAGTGCTACCGCTTGGTTAGCTAACTGGCAGGGCTAGTTTAACTACCCGGGAACCGGTATACCACAAGGCCAGTATCAGGAAATAGGACATTTCTATTGAGAGATGATGTTTGCGTAGGGAGGGATTTGAATAATTTGCACCTTTTCGCTATATTCTGAAAGGGTGCGTTTCTAGCTATATTCCCAACCAACCATGTAATGACAAGCTTTGTTTGTCAGACGTCGCGCTGCGGTTTAGCAGTGTTGTTAGCTAGGTCTCGAACCAACTTAAGCAGCGGTTGGTCCTGTTGCCGGGCATGCTAAAGGAGGCTGTCGGTTAGCGAGAAACCTAGTTGCGAGACCTATTGTCATTATCAGAGCTGTCTGTCAAAAGGATAATCCACTAAATAGCAAGACGTTTTACTTATATGTCATGGTAAGCTGATTTTGTGGTGCTCATATTCCAGTTATTGGACCGCTCCTTTATCGCCTAAGCATCGGTAGCTAGTGAAGTTAGCTAGCTAGCTAGCCTCAAAGTTGTCAAAAACGAAACCGTATGAAGTCCATCTTGAGTGAATGTGAAATCTCGACGTATTTCACGTCACACTTAAACACATTTTATTACGTATCATTTTAATGATCTATTCAAGGGGTATCAGCTTTGTTTTCTTGATTTGTTCAGCTATCTAACGTTAGCCATTGCCCAAGATCACATTCGGTTTCGTAGCCAACTGTTCCAATGTAACTGGCAGCCATTAAGGCAATTAATGTAATCGAAATCCGAAGTTGTTGAATGAACCAAACCACATACTGTAGTTTGATGTACTCACGACACACCTTCATCCTTAGTATAATATATTTGATAGCCCACGGTTAATCCTAGTTAAGGACAGGTTATAGGCTACCGAACACAATGGGTCTTCCGCCTAAACCAGAGCTTGGCTATGGCAGTTGTTGAACTTGTATTCAAAAGCAATTTTTACATCCCTGGCAAGGACCTATTCATTCAAAATTTGAATGAGCTTTGTTCTGATTTGGTTTGTAATGAAATGTTACACTTGTGGTTAACATGTTATGAACTAGACCATGTCCGTGGGTAATGTCCAGTTGTCAATATTAATACTTAAATTACTTGGTTAAGGATGTTGTTAATAAGAATAAGAATTGTTAAAACAGATTTTGGATGAGTTTGTTAGTTGTGACATTTGTCTTGTTTAAGACAGGCTGCAAGTCACTATGAGTTGTATAGTCTTTATGAATTTCTATATGTAATTGGAAATGGCTCACCAACTGCTTGGCTAGATAATTATGTTTATTTGTTTAATGGCTCACCAACTTATTGGCTAGATAATTATGTTTATTTATTTATTTAATAATATGTATGTATGTATGTATACAGATAAAGCCATATGTAAATAATCTTGACAATATTTGATTTTGTATATAATCATCTTGCTCACATGTTTGGCAGGAACTTGACGAAATTCGCAAGTCTGGAATGAAAAATTTCCGCAACATCCAAGTTGATGAATCAAACATTTTGACTTGGCAAGGTCTCATTGTTCCAGTAAGTGCATTTAAACATGTTCACTAAACATCCTTGTTCTTTATATTGGGCACAATTGATGCCGTTTATCTTTTCATCCAGCCTTTTGCTGTTAGACATGATATGTATTCTTCTGTTGAAGGACAACCCCCCATATGACAAAGGAGCATTTCGGATCGAGATAATATTTCCTGCGGAATATCCCTTTAAACCCCCCAAAATCACATTCAAAACGAAGATTTACCACCCCAACATTGATGAGAAGGGCCAGGTTTGCCTGCCTGTAATAAGCCCAGAGAACTGGAAACCAGCTACCAAAACTGACCAAGGTACTGCATGATCATTCTTTGCACTTGTATTGATTGGATATGGTACATGAGAGGAAAATGGCTATGAGAAGGGTTGTTATTTCGCACACATTTTTATTTGGGAAGATGGTGTTACTGAGGTCACTGTTTCCAGTCACGGGAGTTTGTGTGGTTTCTGAAGATGTGTTACCTATTTCTAGACACATTTTTGCCTTCATCCCTCTTTGGTTATGTTCTTTTGTTGTTGCCAGATTCTGTTGTTGTTCGGTTTCTAAAATCAGTTGAATGTGTGGTTCTGAGAAGCAGGGTAGTGATGCCTCATCTACACAAGCCCAAGAGCAGGAGCAAATTTCATACAAATATAAACATACCATAAACACTGAACAAGGTGTTGCACAAGATGGCCAGAATTCAGATTCATATGTGAATTGTACCCTTCCAGCTGTTATTTATTTGTTTAAGGCATCCCGGGCCTTAGTGATTATAGGATGCGTCCAGGAAGAGCTGTTGATGGTGAATAACCTGAATTTGCCTCAGATTTGTTTTTCCTCTTATTCTCCACAGTGATCCAGTCTCTGATCGCACTGGTCAATGACCCCCAGCCAGAACATCCCCTCAGAGCGGACCTGGCAGAGGAGTACTCTAAGGACCGTAAAAAATTCTTTAAGAACGCCGAGGAGTTTACGAAGAAACATGGCGAAAAGCGACCTATGGACTAACAATGCAGCTGTTACACTCCCCACTGTATAACACCCAACCCCACCCCAAAAAAAAAAACCTCACGACACACCACCCTCTCTGTCCTCTCTCTCAGAATACTCAGCCATTAAGCAGCAGCACCTGGAATCCCGCCCATCACCTTGCCCCTTCCCCTAGAGGCCCCTCCCACCCCAAGAGGTTTCTGCCAATCAAAGCAGGGTCACTTCTCAGCGTTAGCTTGTTTGCAGTTTCCAACTTTAAACTGATTTCTTAAATGAAATAAAGAGGGGGGAAATCAGGAGTGGAAAACCACAGGGGCACTGTTGAAGGCTGAGGTCTTGAGGAAATGTTAAAAGGAAAAAAAATGGGGGCAGTGGTGTTCCACGTTAATTAGTTATTTTGCTCAGAATAGTGTACTGCTCTCTCTCTGTCTCTCCCTCTGTCTGTCTCTCTCTCACACATACACGCACTGGGCAGAGTGCTTTGACTGTTTTTTGAGCAGAATCCCACGGTGAGGTAATGTTAGAGTTCCTTCATTTTCTTTCACTTTCAGGACCCACCGACCTTTTGTGAAAACCGAAATCCAGTAATTACGTTGCAAACTCCCATTGCCATGGTTGAGTTGTTAATGGGTGTTGGAAAGGTTTCTTTTATATTTCTTTTTATTTTCAGATTGCTTTTCATTTATGTTTTGGCCTAGGTTGCACTGTACTGTGTGGAACTGTGTTATGTTCTCCATAACTTCAGTTTGTAAGTCAATGATTATTCAAAAATACGCAGTGTAATCACTGTTACTGATACAATGTTTAAGATAAAAAAAATGAGAAAGAAAGAAGAAAACACATTTGTGGGTGTGATCATATATACTTTAAGACATTTTAGGGTTTTTTCCCTATGTGTCTACCCTGTTGTATTTATTGCTGCTCTAGTGTGGAGTCTCTAACATCATGCTGGCCTTTCCTCTCAGTGTAGTCAGTTAAGAGGGAACAATTATTTCAATATAAAAGATTACATGGATAAAAAGGGACAGGGGCTTTCTCATACTGCTGAATCTTACCATAGTCTCCTCTTAGTCTTACCATGCCTGTTCCTGCTTAGCTTTGGTCTTTAGTCACTTATGTACAGATACATTTCAAAATCTAGGAAATACATTCATCAAACACTGCCAGAGCATTTCTTAAAACTTTGCATAATTTGGAGTTCATACTAGGTCATTTTGCCTGATTCATATTAACATTCACATTAGTAATAAAATGTTCAGATGCCAGGTTGAACAGCCCTAAAATCGTAAAATGTTATGAATGTTACATTGAACTAGGGGGGTGAATGAATGAGAGTCAAGTAAGTGGGGAAAAGAAGTTAGGTTCACGGTTACATGTCTATTATCAGAGATAATCTGCAGTAGCCTTAATTGTAGTCCCAAAGCAGCGCACAGTATACCACAAAAGGATTGAGGAATAGTATTTATTTCATTATGACCAGATTTCCAGATGAGTCAACATGAAGAAATCCTCAGCCAGCAGTCACAAAAAAAAATGGCCTGACTTCAACTTTTCCCTACATGTCATCACACAACCGAAATCTTCATCACACTAACCCAGTATGTGTGACCAATACATGACCACTAAATTATCCATCCATATTTAAAAAGGAGGAAATGCTCATCTTGTTTGGCTGGGTCAAGAATTGGAACAAGGCAATTGTAGAAATGATACTGGCTCCTGATTGGCTACCGTCACCCATATGCTGTACGTACATGTCATACGATGAGAGGGATAAAGGCCTTTGCATTTTAGCCTCAAATAACCTCAAGCGGTCTCCCCCTCTGTCTTAGCTGTCCCGTGCTCAGAAGTGCAGTGTGGTTCATTCTAAGATTCAAACAGCAATATTACCTCAATCTGCTGGTCAGCACAGACCAAAAGCTGCCTCCTCTAGCTAATGTGCATTGCGTGTGACCATGGACGTCAGCAAAAGGGAAAGATCAAAACTCCCAGGGAACAAAATGGTCGAAATAATAAAATTACTCATATCAGACGCGAGTCTTTGAGTCTGTCTGTGCCATCTTGCACCTCTGAGGTTTCCCCTACTTCAGTAGATCAGTAGTTTTTGGCTCGGACGGCTGGTTCATCTCTTCAACGAAGCCTACAGTGCATTAGTGGTTTGAAGAACATTCATCTCACTATGGTTGTTGCTGTGGTAAAACAACTATGCAAAAAATATTTTTTTCTGAAGAGCCTATCATGCAATCCATACATACATATAACACAGACAGAGACACACTGAGAGTCAGTAAAAGGTTCAGGAAAAAACAGCACAAAAACAGTATTAGCTGGTTTGCTGGTGTAAGCTTGTTTTGTGGTAAATATTTTTTTTAGGCTGAACAGTTGTGAATATTACATCACTTGTGTTGCCTGTTGTGGTTCTTCACAAAGGCATCCTGGTCTGAGGGTGTTCCCCTGTATTACTGATTACAGACCAGGAACAAACAAGCAATGGGGAAAACAGCTTAGACTAGCATGAAGGCCAACAAAAACACAGACGCCCTCAATTCAAGGCTGAAGACTGACATTTTAAATGCAATGTCCTTGTTTCAGTTTCATTTCAAATCTGTGTGCTTGAGTTCATAACCAAAACATCAAAACAAGATAATCATGATGCTGTATTAGCACGATAACATTCAGTTATGATGTGTAGACTATGGCTTCTTCAGATTTCCTGCAAGAATTTGAGAGCATCTGATTGCACTGATAAATGCCATGCCAGAACCTGATGAGGGTTTTGTAACAGAAACATGTGGGAAAATCTCACTTTTGTAGGGCTTAAAAATGTGTGCGCATCCTGCCTATGCCACAAGATGGCAGAGTTCACTCTCCAGAGAAGCGTGAGGAAGAGGCTTTAGCTGCTTGTTTGCATCAGGTAAGGAACAAATGTAAGAACTAATGTAAACAAAATATTATCATTAGTGACACTGGGACTGAACTGACTGACACGTTTCTTGCCAAGCAATTAATTCTGTGTTACTTTCTGTCTCTCTCTCTCTCTCTCTCTCTCTCTCTCTCTCTCTCTCACTCACACACACACTCTCACGCTCTCACACACATAATTACTGACACACAGACACATTCCCCAGTCGCCATTTGTTTACAGGCCAACATAACATCAGGAAAGTCAGTCTCTGTCAGTCTCTTGTAGAGCATGATGTTAACACAGACCACACCGCGTGCTTACTCTTTTATTGACTAATCCAATAACTTGTTCATGAATGCACACACACACACACACCTTCCCCATTCCCTTGTTCATGAACGCACACCGAAAGAGTGACCCTTTGATCCTCTGTATTTATGACTGGTAAGTACATTTTTGCCAGTCCACGGACCTGTTTCACATCTGTCATTCTGTGGTTAACCGGAGGAAAACAGACATCTTTATAATGGTTGTATGACCTTCAAGGCCATTTCTGCATTATGGATATATAGGGCAAAGACAGGATAGAACCAAGTCCCTATCTGAAGTGTGAAGAAATTGTAAAAGTAAATGGCTGAACAGGGTGGGTCTTAAAGCAGCAGTAAGAGTTTCGGTTCAACAGTACTGAAGTATATTACTCTGTACATGATAGGGGACAGTCTTACATTTTCACATTTTCACGTAGTCTGGGAAAAGTGGGAAGGACAGGTGTGTTTATCTGTCCTTCACTTGACCATCTAAATGAAGGTTGTACCAAAACTAGCTGTCCATATACACCTTAAACATGGTAAAATCCTCTATACCGTTACCTTAAGAAGTGGAGTGGTAATGCTATGTAATGATGTGGAGGGGTATAGCATACGGTAGACCTACTGCCATGCTATTTTACACCTTACTGTCAGGTGGTCCTCTCGCGCCAGGGGAAGAGTTCCAAGGGCTCTAAACATAACCAGCCCGGTTTTGGTTTCAGGTGATCGATGAGCAAACTGCAAACACTCTCTCTCACACACACACACACACACACACACACACTCAGTGCCAATGTTTCTGCCACTGTCCTGCCCAAGTCAGCTCCAGGCTGTATTAGACTCTCACCAACCCAATCTCTCCAACCCTCTCCACTCTTGAGTATACAGAGTATAAGATTAGCATTATTAATTACACGTAACAAATAAGCTTATAAGAATAATAATTAGATTAGCACCACAAACACTAAACTGTTCGCTAATCACAGCCAGTGGAAGACAGTTGGAGTAAAATGAGGAGACCAGTTCTTTATTCTTCTTTACCTCACACTTTATTAGTTAGTTTTACTGGTAAGCTGACATATGGTCATTTAATGGTAATCAATCATACCTACCTTTAATATTCAAATGCTCTAAAATGGCAATGGGTTGAGAAAGCAGGTATTATAGTAGAGCTGAAATAAATGTCTACAGTGTCAATAAGCTCTGATGTGGGTTTATATTATGTTTGTTTTCTCAACATGATCATAGTTAATGACTTACTGTCTTAAGGCACTGCCTTTTCCTAATGAAAACTTTCTGCATGGTCAGTCAACGGGTTTAACTGCATGTGCAAGTAGCTACAGCTACAGTATAACTCATCTCCTTCTAGCTTAGGCCACAAGTGTATCAATCACCCCTTGTAGAAAGTGGGCCCGCATCCTGGCCCTGGTCATTCATTCCCCTCCTCTGATGGCTTTGATGATTGTTCCTGCAATAAACCCATTATGGGCTGTGGAGGGACTGAGCTGCAGCTTGATGGCTGCGGCCAAGGCTTTAGGCACTAAGAAGCTGGCACAGGGAATGTCATGTGTTTTTTAAAACCCAGAGGCGATAGATTAGCTCAGTTATTTGAGTGCTGGGGGGGGGGGGGGGGGGGGGGGCTGAGGCCAGATCAGTGAAACAGACGCATTACCAGCAAGGGCAGTGAAGTAGTAAGATCTGATTCCGTAATCTTCAATCAGTCCCGCAAGCAACAAAAGCTACTGTCTAAGCTAATGTGCCCCCTATGGAGAAGAATCCCCATTATCGTAAGGCACAGTAATGATAAACGTGTTGATGTTTGTCGAGCTTAACTTAAGAGAAAGATGACATGTGGGCTTTTTTTAATTTTTTTAAAGGTTAATTTATTTCATTGTTGTTTTTGTACATGTAAGACCTTCTGTGTCGAGGCGGTAGAAGGAGAGCTTTTGTCTCCCAACGGTGCTGGGCCCTCACTTCCCCTCAGACTCAGGCAATGCCACATCACTTCTTGAACTGAGACACGGGAGGCGGGACTTTGAAGTCCTGGCCTTTCTCCAAGCGCTTCTCGCACTCGATCAGGAAGTTGATGCCGTCTATTAGTGTCTGAACCAGCTCGACCTGTTCAAGGCACAAACAAAGCTTGATTAAAAATCGTAAGGAGACCCCTCTGTGGGCTTGAGCCCATCCCTTTAACTCTGAGCGTCAGGTGCTCAAGTCATGGTAGTTATAGCATTTGCTGACCTCTAAAGGCGTTGGTGGTGAGACTGAAATTGTGGTTAGTAAGGCCATAATATGTTCAGGTAGTAAGTGTGTGTGTGTGTGTGTGTGTGTGTGTGTGTGTGTGTGTGTGTGTGTGTGTGTGCGTGTGCGTGTGCGTGTGCGTGTGCGTGTGCGTGTGTGTACTTTCAGGCAGCCCCTCACCTCAGACTTTCCCAGACGGTCATTGTTTGAGATGTCAAAGGTGTCACCCACGGCAGCTGTGTCCACGCCACCAGTGCCGCGTTTCTGCAGACGCATGTTTTCCAGGATCTTGCCAAAGCGGGCATCCTGGTGGAGGAAACAAACAAACCAACAACAATAACAGATCAGCTTAGTACACATCAAATTACTTAACATTATTTCCAGGGACAGAAATTGAACAAACAGATATATATAACTCAGTGTGCTGATCCACATAAAACCACTAACCTTTGCTCAGAATTTATTTTGTAAACATTTAACAGTCTGCTCAACATAATAATATAATAATATTTCATAAAATACTTTTGGAACATTCCCTCCTATGGTCAGGTAACTGTGTGGGTCAAGCATGGCCTGTTCTCACCTGGCTGAGTTTGGGCAGTTTGACGTGCACACCAGCTCTCAGGCCTGTGCCCAGGTTGGAGGGGCAGGTGAGGATGTAGCCCAGGCGCTCGTTCCACATGAACTCCCAGCCACGCTCCTGGATTAGATGCTCCACCTAAAGTGTCACAGAGATACACAGAATTAAAAAACACACTCTATAACTCACTCTCTTCCTTGCATACTCACTTAATCACTCACTCACATACTGGGATGGACTCACAGTTCACTCACTCTCTCACTCACAATGATAGAGGACAGTATTAGCTTATTTCTGCATATTTTGAGGATATTCAGTTGTGCTTCACAAGTAACTACACCACATCCTGGAGATTGGCATCATGGCTGGATGCACCATTTCACCGCTGACTTCCCCCATAGCAATGGAGGTAATTATAAGGGCATCTAAATGGGTTGTTGGTGGTGAGAGGCTGCAGGATGGCACCTGGTTACTTCCCATTCGAACTTATACGGATGGCATGACAGCCCGTGCAACTGCTCTATGAACCCGTCTACTGTTAGAGCTATTGAATGACAATCTGAAATGGGCCAGGATGAAAGTGAAACCTAGCAATTGTATGAGGGAAATGAGGGAAAGGGAAAACTGGTAGAAGAGAGTTTCTATAATTATGGTGAAGTGATTCCCTCTATTGTAGCGGAAAAGGTGAAGAGTTTAGGCAGGTGTTACAATTCCACGTTGAGTGAAGGTTGAAGAGCTTAGATAATTCATTGTTAAGGCTATCAATACCATTTCTGTTGCCTGGTAAATCGAAATTGTGGTGCTTGCAGACATAAGATGGCCTTTGACTGTATGACGTTGCTATTTCAGAAGTAGAGAAATTTGAGAGAACCATAAATAAGGCAGCTAGGAAATGACTTGAGGTGCCACAATGTCTACGTACTGTTACTTCAAAGTTCAAATGCGCTAAGACCAGCCTGGAGATGACTTTGTCACAGTCTAAGGATCCAGCAGTCAAGAACACTGCTCCAATTGTGAAAACAGGGAAGCAGTAGAATCCATGAGAAGTGGTTAAAAATCCATTACAGCAGAGGGATATGATTGGGCAGGTACAGAGTGGAAGAGCAGGAATTGGGCTAGGTGACAGCTGGAAAGCATGGAGTAAGGCTACGTTGCTAGAGAGGAGGCAGATGGTAACCAGCTTTGTTTGCGAACAAGAAGAGGAAACTAGACAATCAGCAGGCGTGGAAAGGGAAATGGATGAACTGGCATAATGTTGAGAAGAGGAAGAATTTAACTGCATTAAATTCATTGTTAGAGCAACTCATGATGTCCTCCCAACTCCACAGGGCCTCAGTGAGTGAGTGGGTGAAGACGGAAGCTGCAAGTTGTGTATGGGTGTTGGCTCATATTCTGTCTGGTTGTAAAACTAGCTTGACCCCAGGGTCGCTACACATGGAGAAGTTAAATCATTGCCGTGGTTGTATATAAGAATAGACGAGTAGAGGTTAACTCTTTACCAGTTAGTGACAGGACCAGTACAATCTCTTTTGAGGGAGAGGGGCAGAAAAGTGGACACCATGCATGTACAAACAGTACTGGCAAAGTAAAGGGTTTGGAGATTGCTA
>NW_024880344.1:0-24999 GCF_900700415.2 Clupea harengus
CTCTTGGCTTCTAACCTTGGGAAGAGATTGTGTAATCTCAAGTCTGATCTTCCCCCCTTGCTCTCATTTCCCTCAGGGGTGATTCAGTGGACACGCTCATGACTTCAGCGATCAATAAAACGATTCTGTGACATTAAAGGTACAGTCCGTGATTCCATATGTATTCCATACACTTTGTGTCAAATTTAGGAAATTGTTCCTCAAGGTCTTCTAGCTGTCTGTTCAGTGTTAACGCTCCAAAAACAGTCCTGGCTATATAAATGGGAAACAAACAGAGTGGCTCGGACCAAGCCATAAACAAACCCAGCCGACCAACACAGTGTTTCAGAGGCACAGGATTGAAGGGAGGGTCTGCAGTGAGTGGAGTCAAAAGATGCTATTGAATTAAGACTGACAAATCCTGAGGGCTGCTATTTACGTCTGAACAGATCCAGATTCTACAGGGCGGCATCACCCCAGTGCAGTCTTCTCTCACACACACACACACACACACACACACACACACACAGACAGACATCTCTGCGTCATGTCACAACAGACCACATGCACACACCAGCAAACAAACAAACAAATATAAATAGACACTTACCTCTCTGTATGGAGTCATAGCAGACCACACACACTCTCGCCTCCTTGTCCAAATACTTGAGTCGGCATTTCCTGCTGCAACAGACGGCGCAGTACACCTGCCAAACAGGACAGCACAGTGCAAGCATTAGCAGCCCTTCTGCATACAAATTAACTTTATTAAATCACACCAAGTTATTCCCAACATAGCATTAACCGAGAGACAACCCAAGCCTTCCAGTCTGAAATCCAGACACTTTTCTTTTAAAGAGCCTGTTGTAAGATAGGTAGATATATAGTACTTTTTATATTGATATCAATCCCCTATTGATCCCCAAAAGGAAACTGCAGGGTTGCAGCAGCAATTCACATAAATCACAAAACTCACATAAATTACATAAATCACACACACACACACACAAAACTGAAATAGGTAGAAAACACAGTAACAAATGTGCGTGTGCATGTGTGTGTGTAGTGCGTGTATGTGTTCATAATGTTTATAATTATAATAATATATAATATAATTTCAGGTATAGCTCTAACTGTGTAAATTAAATTTAGAATGTGCATCGTGCATTGCCACTCAGAGGATGAGCCAGCCACAAAAAAATGGGTTTTTACAGCTTTAAATAACAGCTTTGAAGCCTAGTGAGGACCACGGTGGCTAATAACAGCTTTGAAGCCCAGTGAGGACCATGGTGGCTAAAATTAGAAGCCGCTGAGTCAGGCTCTTTTTCCTGGACGTGTTCATCTCTAAATTTAGCGGGCCGAGGAGCTGGACACAGGAGTGGCGTTATGTAACGTGTGTGTGACATGTGGGGACCCTGGCCTGTGTTTTTTTCCCCCAGCAGAGATGGGGATCAACACACTCCTCCCTGCTCACGGGGGAAGGGCTTATGCCAGGCCGGCACTGTGCCTTCCCAATTCCCACTGCATTACACACACAAAATGTAAAACACAGACACACAGTCACACACAGTCACACAGACAAACAAGATGCATACCTGAAACCTAATCCATGCATAAACACATCCTTGAATAAGGTTTCGCTGCTATAACCCTGCCACTCCCGTTTTTACAGACAATAAGGAAGATAATCTCATGACAATATGTAGTAGGTACAAAAATATCACTAAAGCAGAAGTTCTGACTTTTTCTGACGTGATTAAGCACAATGGAGAGGAGCAGGCCCAGCTCACATGACCCCTTTAGGCAAAGAGTACTTCACAGATTATGAGTACTGAACCTAATTACTTGATTTCATTATTGGGAGGTGGGAGTCAGGACTTACTTTTCCACAAGCTCGACAGTGATGCCGTCGTTTCGTGAAGGTGAACTTCTGTGCACAGTTCATGCACGTGGGTGCCTCAGAATCAGGCACCCAGGAGGGCTGACTGGACCCCAGCCCCCCTTCCTCTGAATGCCCTGCCTGGTCAGGAGATGCTGCCCCTTCTCCAGTCGTCCTCCCAGGGTAAGGGGGAGGTTCTGAGAGTTCGTCGTACTCCAAGCTGGACTCGAAACGTTCCTGATTGGGATAGTGAGAACCAGGGACCTCGCACTGTGGACTAGGGGTCTCTCCACCGGGTGGGGAGTGGACACTGTTTTCTTTGGGTTCCCCTGGAGCGGACGCTTCATGGGGTTCACCTTGGCTCTGCATCGCCGGTGGCGATCTTGGGCCCTGGCCGGAGAGGGTTTTCGGCCGGGCACCCCCAAAGTACAGCTGCTGGGTGGAGTTGCAAGTGGTGTTGGGGACACATACAGCTGGTGACATACCTGGGGTACAAGGGTTGCTGTCTTGAGATGGGGTGGATGGGTGGGAGCTCTCGCTCTCTTCCACACAGGCAAAAGACTGGTCGCTCTCCGGAGAGGCAAAACTGTCCCCAGGACAGCTCCGAAGCTCCCCTTCCAGTGACGTGTCCACCCCCATGTCGCCATTTAACTCTGAGAAGCCATCATCAACTGCATTATCCGAGGGGATCTCCGAATGGGTCGAGTCCACCTGGGCCTTCAGAAAGGCATCCAGTTCCTCATCGGTCACCATGGCAGCTTGTTCACTCTCAGGAAGGTAATCGTTGGCAAAGCCAAACTCAGACTGATAGCTGAATCCATCATCGGAGCGTGGTGACTGGCTGCTCTCGGGTAGGCTTCCGCAGCCCATCTCCTCATACGGAGACAGTCTTCCACCAGGTACCTCACCTGTGGCAGGTGAAATGATGTGAACAGGTGAAGCCACATTGGAAACCGAGGTAGGAGACATCCCTTCAGACACTTCCTCAGGAGCCACCTCCAAACTGACAGGGTCCTCCGGACTCACGCGCTCTTCTGACCTTGCGGCACTTGCCTGAATCTCCTGGGTTGGTGGCTGAATGAGCGGCTGCTCGGGTTCAGCTTCAGAGGAAGAGGCCTCAGCTTTCTCTTCAGCTTCATAGGCCTCTACCTCTGAGGCCTCTCTGGAGCTCACCAGAGAACCACACATGGACACGGCCATGGGGAGGCAGGACATGGAAGTCTCGACATCAGCAGAGGGACTCACAGAGCAGTTCTCTAGCTTCTCTGGGGAACTATCGCCCAACTGCTGTGTGTCAGCTAAAGCAGCCTTGTCCTCTACAGCAGCATTTACTTCATCGCAGACAGAGCTAACCTCTTCTACATCTTCCCTACTGTGATTTACAGGTTGGGCAACCATATTTTCCTCAACGGGGGGCTCAATTTGTTCTTTCAAGCAATGTGTACCATCCAGTAAAGTATGGCTGTGTAGCACCTCCACACCATCAAGAAGTAATGGTTCTGTGTTATTAGAGGTCAGGAGGCTCTCGTGGAGGTCACCTAACCTCTCCACAGCTGCGGGGAGGATCACATCTAGCAGACTGAGTGAGCTTGCTGGGTCAGATCCCTGCTGAGCCCTGTCAGAAAGCGAGTTCATTCCCAGCCCATGAGCTCCTCCGATGGGTAAGGCCAAAACTGGACTACTGAAGTCCACCAGAAGCTCCTCTTCCAGCTGCTTCTCTGCCTCCTCCAGCTCTCTGAAGGCATCGTGGCTGTTCACTGCAGCTGAACTGGTGTCATTGACCAGATCGCACACAGGCTTCAAGGCCCTGTCTGGACATGGAGGCGCTAGGCTCTTGTTTGCCCGGCCATCAACTGAGGAGAGTAGATCTACCCCCGTCAGGGGTCTCTCTCTTGACTCTGGGTCTCTTTGGTTTTTGCTTGCGCTTGAGAGGGTGGTAGCTGGGCAGTAGTGGAGGGCATTGACATCTGGCAGAGAGTTGGACACTCTGGGTGGCGCAGGCACAAAACACTGAGAGGCACCTGGGTAGGGAGGTGGAGGTGGGCGCTCAGAGGGTGTAGTTGGCTTGCAGTCAAGTTCTTCTGAAGAGAGAAAAACATTACGTGAGACTAAGGCCAAAAGTCTACTTTTCTCAAATATGTCCCATTTCATCATCTTTCACCTACTTACACTTTCTGAAAGACATAAATCTCTAGACTGAACAAGAAATAGACTAGTTACTGTGCATGTTGTATACACAAAAATGAACCATGTCAGGAAGATTAGTCCTAAAATTCTGGATAGAAACATTACAATCCTTTTTTTGAAGTAAAGTCAATTTTATGAAACTGATGTTGAACTCTAAATAGTGTATAGTCATGTCACTTCTGTTAAGTGTACATAGTTCTCTTTAATACAGTGCAGCTGTGCTGTTAGCACAAAACATATGCGGATCGATGACATTATAGAGTGGATACATAAAGACACAGGGACAGAGACTAAGTAGTTGAACAGCATTCTCCTCACCTGTGTTTAATTCAAAATCATCCAGCAGCTTGTCTAGGTCACACACAGCAGCCTTGAAAAAGCTATCCATCCTGGGGGTATGTGACAATCCACTCACCCCTTACATCCCTGTGGAATGAAAATGAAGGGATTATTTATTCAGTATTATCATAGACATTCAGAAGTTATGATAGCCTAATACTCTCATAAAGCGGGACATAATCAATATGGATTGCAATACACTTAGCAGCGCCTCTTTATATCTAGCCACAATAATGACGGTGTCTTTTCATAATGCGTCATGTCTACAAAAACAATCGATCATCTGCGGTACAACAACTAATGGCCTGTGTCCTCCACACACTTAGGCTAATCAGGGCTAAGCGCTCCAGGGCAGGTTCACAGCAGGCAATGTGACTCGAGGGCAACGTTAGAGGAAAAGTTGCCAACTACTATCGGTTAGGAGTGGCCTAAAATCAGCCAGATTTCCATCTTGGTAAAATTTGGGCAAAAAATGTCAGGCAGTAAACTTGCAATGCAAAAGGGAGAAATTGGTTATCATTTAGCTAAGGGGGAGTATTTCCTAAAAGCATACAAAAATGCTCGACGTAATAGTATTGCTGACAGCATGGTGTCTAATAGTTTCACCTACTTTTGTTGAATATTGGTGATGCACATGTAATACTGGGGGCTGACGTTAGCTGAAGTGACTCGTTAAAATGTGACTAAATTAATTTGGCTGAGATTCATCGAAAACGTGATGTCGCCTTCACTCTCCTGGTCATCTGGCAAATATTCAATCAATGTAGCTAACGTTGTCACGTCTCCATTACAGCTGATTTGGTTTCCTTGTGATAATGTGCACACGCAATAAATCTCACATTACTTAACTTATACTGTTAAAGATCGAGCTAGTCGAATGTCACTTATCTTAGCTAGCTACCACAGCTAGCCTGCTTACTGATTCACATAACTTAGCGACACATCTTGAAATGATTTGGAACCGTTTTGCGCTTTGACAATATGACTCATGGATAAGTAGTATAACGCTACGACGTGTTTATTTATTAACACTACCTTGCTAACTAGTAACGGTTCATGACAACATTGAAATGGAATAGCACTTCGCTAGCTAAGCAGCTAGACTGTTAGTGGCCAAATGTTTAGGTAAACTTATTAGCAAACTAGCTTAGCTGGGTATTGACCTAGAATGTCTGTTTGCTAACAAGCTGCTAGCACAGGTTTTCCATGAAAGTAACGTCAATGTATTTCCATTGTAGAGGGTAATAATACATTTTGTAATTTAAATAATGTATTGTGTCAACTTCAGCAACTTACAAGGCTAGTTAACATATATGACACATATATTACATCAGGCTCAATGTTTGGGATCTAACTTTAATAGCTAAAATGCTAGCTATCTCAATAATTAGCTATGCTAGCTAGCCGGGCCGGAGGACATCATTAGGTCTTTAGCAAGGAAAAATGAATCTTCAGTATAATTAGCTTGACTGGCTAGCCAGTTAGCCAACCCTTGTCTTGGCCAACTTGACATGCTAACGTGAGCTAATGTTAGCAAACTGTCTAAACATAACAAACACAACAAATTTGTTTCGCTACCCAAGAAAGCTTCATAGCTCTGATGTCATCCGTTGCACTGTCGTCTGGATCTTCAGATCCTCGCAGAGATATTTCAGAGGATGTCAATGATATCGTTTATTCCCACACAACTTCAAAGTCACATAAACACCTACTGCTTTCCTCTGACGACCATCTTAGCCAGCTAGCTAGATGAAATATGCGCCTACCGGTGTGTATTTCGAGCGATAGAGTCCTTAAAGATATAGCGCTGTCTTTTTGCGACAGCCAAAAAACATGACAAAAACGCTTAACAGAAGAGTGAAGTGTTGTCTCGTTGTCTCAATAACTCGTTTTTCATCTTAAGAATTGTAAGTGTAGGCCCTTCCACCTTATTGTTGTCCCACCTTTGTGGCTGCGCAAATCACGCTACTCTAGAATGAGGGAAAACAGCAATCGAGCAGTAAAGCAGTGGACTGATGCAGTAAAGCAGTTGAGTAATACAGTAACAGTAAGTAAGTCCCTCCAGGATCTTGAGAGGGTTTGTTGTAATTGTTGCAGCCAAAAGTGATTGAATTTGCGGTTAAAATTGCGGTGATTTAGAGTGTTTTTATTATTAATAACTTGGATACAAATGTTAGGCTAATTTGTGAAAAAGCAAGATTTAAAAATTCTGGAGGGACTGAATAGTATCCAAATCATGACCCCAATAAATGGCTGTACTTGTTGGTAGGCCATATGAAACGGATATATAAGCTAAGATGTAAAAATCTAAATCAAAACTAGTCTGGGAATAGACCTCACCATACGTCATGCCTGGTTGAGGTTTATAATCATCCAGCAGAGAGAGCTATTTATTCTGTAATTGCAATGCAAGTGTATTATTGTGTAAAGAACGGCCATACCTGCCCCGCCCCTGTGTAATGTCTATCAGCATCCTCTCAACTCCTACTGCCTTTTTATGTGAAGGTGTTTTTGCGTGTAATCAACTAAACTAAACCTTTATCAGATACAGGCTATTTCTCCTCTATCCTTAGTTGCTTAGGGGGACATATCATGTGATTTTTCTGGGTGCTTTACGATATTAAATGTAGCCTGTTTATCCTGTTTATTACAGATACACTAGTGTATGAGAAGTATAGACAAAAAAAAGGAGAAGAAGTGACATCAGTGTCTGCGATTATTGGAGAAGTTAAAGATGTAGAGAGGAAGTATCCTGCATGCATGCAGGCTGGCTCTCACCTGGTGTCTGAATTGTACATTTTATATTTACTTATTTGCCAGTATTAAAATGTTTTGAACAAACTAATTTCGGCAGTTTCTCACATTCTTTCCAGCAGGTCACTGGCCACTCAAAAACCTTAGATGTTTGTCATGAAGCCACTTGAGACGTGTGTTTGCTGTATGCTTTAGATCATATTCACCCCAGGCCGACACAGAGTGCACATATTTCTTCTGTAATGTATTTGTTGCTACATTTGCTCATCTTTCAGTTCTTCCTGGTATACCCCGCTAATGAGAAGCACTGAAGGCTGTAAATGCTACCATACTTTTTGTCTCTTGGTATGTCTGTATTTGGACAATTCTAGTTTAAATGCATGGTAGACCATCAAGACCCGGTGGATAAACAGGAAAGATACAAGAGATATCAAATTTAAAACCCACTGGAATGGTAGGCCTAACCATTTTTGTCAGCCGCCTGATTTGTATTTTACACTGAAATACAATTTAAATGATTTTTTATTTCATAATCAGTAGCCAGTGAGTTTCAAGATATGGAAAGAAGGTCAGTATTATCAATTGTATCAGTGAAATGACACGATTGATATGGAAAGTGAGTCAGTGATGATTTCGTGATTAGCGATAACAGAAACACTTTGTACGGCTATGTACACCCCCTTCAGGTAGGTTCAAAGTCTAAAAGTGCTCCATTGATTTGACGTCACCCTCTGGGATGGGCAAATCACGTGGTACGATTTTCTTAACCTGCGGTTCTGGCAAAAAATGGAAGACAGCGCAAACTACTTTTAAGGTGAGTTCATTCGGTATTTGTCGTAGTGTGGTCGTAATTTATAGTGAAACAAATAAGTAGGTATTCCACTTCAGATTGGAACATTGTATTACAAGGACCATTTTAAAAACAGAGAACATTGTCTTTCGTCTCCGTGCGGTGGTGTCAGATTTCAAATTCACGTTTCACTCGTCAAGTGCATATTTCGCTTTCAGTCTGCAAAGTTCAATTTTCACTCTTCGTTGTTAATGAATTACCTTGCAATAGTGTAGCATATGCTCTTTAGAATGAATATAGGATGTTAGAATTGTGATGGTGTTTCTTAGATAAAGCCGCAAGTTACAGATGGAGACAAAATCCCTTTTTATGGATTATCATCCTGCCGTTCTTGGCATTCTTTGTTTTTCATTCTTTAATCACTTCATCGCGTTAGTTCTTGGCATAGGCTTTGTGTGGCCTGATGACTTGGGTATTTACATTATTAGGTCAAATGTTAGTTGTGTTGTAATAGACCATCTATGTCCGTTAATTAGCAATGGCTCTGAAGTAGAGGTACTTCTGTTTTCTTTCAGATGACTGTAGCCTAAAGTTTTCAATGAGGAAGACCAGGTACTAGGTTTGCTCCCTGACCCGCAAGCCAATGTAAGTCCTGCTGAGTGCCTGCGTGTGAAAGGTATTCAAGCAAATACGTTTTATTCATTAACAACTGTTCTAATTTTTTCACAGAATGAATGAGACACTGATGCACTACCATTGCAATTAAAATTGGCAGGACACAACTTTAAATTTTATGTTTGAAATTCTGATGAGGTATCACCACGCTTTGTGGTGTAATTCGGGTGTTGGTGATAACCGCAGTAGGCTTAGACTAAGATCTGCATGTTCTGTCTTGTTATGAAACCTTTGCCTGATTCTGCTTGCTGTGAATGTTTTGCAAAGACTCCTGCTGGTATATATGGGCTTCTATCACTTGTTGTTTGGAAAATTCTATTTTCACCCTACCAAAGCAATCTCTAATCTTTACTGTTCAAATCCTATACTGTAATTCACTAAACATTTTCAGGCAATTGTTGCTTCGGCCTTCGGCCTTTGATGTATGGCTACTGGTTCTGGGCTTTTGCTTTCCAGGGTTTATTTCCTTTTCATTCTTTACTTCGTTGTCTCTCAGTATGCCGTTGTCATCCAGGATCGTTCGCTCAATCAATAATTAATTCACTAAAATGTTTGGCTATTCAGATAAATTATCTTAAGGAGCATGCCTGTGTAATATAAATGTGTCTGCTCAAAATCAGTGCTGTGGATACACAAGAAATCACTGGTGTTTGCTGCCTAGTCAGACCTGCCAGTAACTAACCGTCAACCAGACGCCAGGACAGTAATATGTAATATGCTTTTGGTATCTCTTCCCTCAGGGCCAATCTCATTCCCCATGTCCTCTGGAGGAGGCTCCTGGGGGGGCGTTGAGCGTGGCAGAAATGCCCCTCATTATGACCAGGCGTCCTCTGGCTCCCCACCTGAAAACCTGCGACGGCAGCGCTCTTCCGCACTCGCCCTGAGCGCTAACCCCCTTCCCCCTCCCCCCCTGCCAGACCAGCCCCCCGTGGGGCCCGATTCGGGTGTTGAGTCCGACCCGGGCGACGGCTCGTCGGCTCTGGACATCAAGCCCGTCCACCGCTTTATCCCCGACTCCTGGAAGAACTTCTTCCGGGGCAGCAACCGCAGCAGCAGTAACAAGCTCTGGTCCTTGCCGTCAAACCGGAACAACAACAACACCACGAACACGACCACTGACGGCGTACGCTGCTCCCCTCCGCAGTCGCCCTCCCTCCCCGGCTCCTACAGGGACCAGTATGGCGGCTCGGGCGGCAGCTACAACTCCCGCAAGGAGCGGGAGGCCATGCTGCTAGCCGAGCCGCCGGAGTCTCTGGACGGACGGACGGTTAGGACGGCACACACGGTCTTGAGCTACAGCGAACGTGTGGAGGAGTACCACCTACGCTACTCTTACATGAAGTCGTGGGGGGGACTGCTGCGCATCCTTGGCTGTGTGGAGCTGCTGCTGGGAGCAGCGGTCTTTGCATGTATATGCGCATACGTCCACAAGGATAACGAATGGTTCAACATGTTCGGATACTCTCAGCCAGGGATGTTTGGGTCTGGGTATGGTGGCTATGGGGGTGCGGGGGGTTACGGTGGCGCCTCCTACACCGGGCCCAAGACTCCCTTCATTCTGGTTGTGGCAGGGTTGGCTTGGTTGGTGACGGTGATCTTGCTTGTTCTGGGGATGACCATGTACTACCGCACCATCCTGCTAGACTCCAACTGGTGGCCCTTGACAGAGTTTGTGATGAACTTAGCCCTGGCTCTCCTCTACCTGGCGGCTGCGATCGTGTATGTGAATGACACCAGGAGGGGTGGCCTGTGCTCGTATCCCACGTTCAATAATCCCATCAACGCAGCATTTTGCCGTGTTGAGGCCGGGCAGACAGCTGGCATTATTTTCCTTTTTGTCACCACATTGGTGTACCTGATTGGCGCCATAGTGTGCCTGAAACTGTGGAGACATGAGGCAGCGAGGCTGCACGTGGAGAAGTACGGACAGGAGGTGAGGATGCACACTAGAGCACGGCGTTTACATTCTGGATGTTTCCATATGGTCCTAGTCCTCAGTATTCTGAGTTGACAGCCTTGATTTACTAATCAGTGCAGTTGGTGAGGGAGGCTGTAGAACTGTGGAGGGATAAACTCTGAACTCTGAACCCATTGTCCCTTGCATTGTATTTTAATCTTTATAGGGTTACTTGCTTTAGGTTAAAAGTGTATGTCTGAATGTCTTTTTCAGGAGAGACACAATATTCCTGTATAAAACAGACTGTCAATATCAATTGGCTGTTCCAAGTTAAATTATGTGGAATATAAGAAACAGGAATAATAAGAAATATCTGGTGAACTGTTGTACAGCAGCTCCTGGGAGTATAGGTCTTGCTCTTGGCTCAGAGGAGAATACCCCTGCCACTCGCTGTGATAGTCCACAGAGTATACATTATTTAACCACTGACGATGGTTGCCATAGTTGGTTGCTAGATTGGTTTCCCTCCTTAGCAACCTGCACATCGATGTAGGTCATGCAGTCTTACATTTTGCACCATGTTTGGAATTCTAAGTGATAATATTGAAACACATTTGATGCGTAAATATTTGTCAGTTGATCAGTTTCGGTTCTGGCTATGGTTCCCCTTATCAGTACATTTAGCCCTTTTTATACCCAATGATCATAATATTGGTATTGTCCCCTGTTCAGATGATGCCAAGGGAGACAACTGATGGAAGATATCCGGTGATTCTCTTTTTTAATATTTAGATACATTTAGGATCATGAAATGCATATTAACCTTAATTCTTATGGTTTCTAAAAGCATCTTCGCTGGTGAGTTTTTGCCAGTTATAATGTATTGTTATTCACCACCAGGTTGTGGCTGGCACAAGGGGCGCTGAACACCTGCCCGTCTCCTCTGAGATGCCTGTCCATGCTGCTGCTGCCTTCAAGCCCAAGGTTCTGAAGGGTCACATCCCGTCCGGCCACATCCCCAAACCTGTCATCATGCCTGATTACATTGCGTGAGTGTTTACTGTTGTAGTTTGCAACATATTTGTCTCAGAAATGTTTGTTTCATAGTATCCTGCCAATTTTGTTTTGTTCCAACTGAAGTCTGAAATGTGATTTGAAAAGGATTGAACTGGAACGGTGGTATCTGTCCTGTGTCTATCCGCAGTAAGTACCCCAGTATCCGCTCCGATGAGGAGCGAGACCAGTACAGAGCTGTGTTCAACGACCAGTATGCAGAGTATAAGGAGCTTCATGCTGATGTCCAGGTCACGCTCAAGAAGTTTGATGAAATGGACGCCATGATGCGCAATCTCCCTCAGCATGTCAACAGTCAAATGGTACTCCTCTCTCTCTTTCTCTCTCTCTCTCTCTCTCTCTCTCTCTCTTTCACACTCTCTCTCTCTCTCTCTCTCTCTCTCTCTCTCTCTCTCTCTCTCTCTCTCTCTCTTTGTCATTCTGTCATTTACTGCCGGTGTTTATTGTTATGTTAAGTGTCTTTGTTGTCATCTCTCGTCTGTTCTTCCTCTTCTCTTTTCTCACAGTGTTGTCCTTCTGTCATTCTTCCCCATTCTGTTCCAATTCTTCTGAAACGTTCATTATATATGAACCTCACTCACACACTTCATGGTTGATGCTGAGATTATAATATGGCCTCGTTAAACTATTCAAGTTTATGGGATGTTTCACTGAACACCCAAAGGATCTGTTGTCCTAACCCTGTGCATGGCTGGGGTGTGCAAAGGTTGTTTGTTGTTTTTTTGGTCCAAAAATCTGGCACTGAAACCACAATTATACATTGAAATATGTAAGTATTTCAAAATGTTTATACATTCAAATATTTAAGTATTCTTAATGTGTAAATGTATGTCTGGTGTTTTTTTTTATCCAGGAACATGAGCGTATAAATAAGATTCTTCATGAGTACCAGAAGAAAAAAATGGTATGTCCACTCTTTATGGTATGCTATCTAAACCCGTTCAACCCTGATAAGGCGAGTGAGCTTCTCCTCCCACCTCTGTTCCTCTTAGCTTCTCCACACAAGAGGCACTGAAGCAGAAAATTAGCTGACTGAAGTTGATTAATATGTAGAAGTGTCTGCTTTCGATTTGGCTGTGGGCCTCACGAACAAAGGACTGAATTTGAATGAATGGTGGAGGAAAGGAGGGGGGCGGGGGGGGGGGGGGATCTGGCGAGCAGGAAGAAGAAGTGGGTGGGAATGTCCAAAGTGCTCTCTGACCCGCGGAGGCGCCCCATTTCCTCAAAAAGTTTCAACAAGAGGAAATGGCGCCAATATCCACAGGGATCTCAAACTGTCCTGCATGTGACAGAGTACAGTGAGGGATTACTGGTCATCAAACTAAATTTTGCCTTTTAATTAGAGCTGTTCATTCTACACTTTATTCATGAGTCCTCCAGACTTACATGAGAACTAAGTTCTCTGGAATTATGACCAAAGCAATGATAAAAGCCACATTTAGAAATATTATGTTTATTATATCATATATTGTTTGAAATATCATCAAAGTTAAATTAAATGAACGGATAGATTAGGTGGTTTAATTTCATGATTGATTAATTTAGGCAGTTTAAATGAATCAGTTTTTGAATGGTATGAGTACAGAAACCTCTGTTCTTGATCATTTATTTTAATTGAATATGTATTACCTTTCCTCTACAAAGGATCCAACATTCCTGGAGAAGAAAGAGAGGTGTGAGTACCTGAAGAACAAACTATCCCACATCAAGCTGAAGATCCAGGACTATGACAAGGTCATGGAGTGGAACGACGGCTTCGGATGAGTGGGGAGAGTAGTCTCATTTGGGACTGTCACTCTGCCCGGTTCATTCTTGTATTCCCTGGAGTGGACATGCTATAGTACACTGAACAGCGACGTTGGGCCCATTCAGAGGAGTGGCAATTTCAACTGTAGCAATTATTTCAAGGGCAAACTCTCAAAGGGACCCAGAGAGCATTTCTCTGGTATCTTAGTTTGATTGACCACGCTCATTTGTAAGATATTATCAGACCAAAGTCTGTTTATTTCATCATTTTATACAATTCTGTCTGTACAGAAGGGAGACCACTCAGAAAACGATGTTAGTTTACCTCATAACACCCCACTGAGAGATTTATTTAAATATTACTGATACAACTGCCATTTCAGTAATTTCTAGGGAAAAACTGTTAATTTCCCATATGCACTGTCCCTCATACACTAACCATCAAATGTCTGTAATATAATATGTGATTGACAGAATGTGCTTTCCTAACCTGTTAATTACAGTTAACAATACATGTGAATGAGAATTTGTTTTGTTTGTCGTACCTACCATTTCAATAAACTATATTTTGTATGGGTATTTTTTTATATAATTTATCAGACTTTTTTTCCCACTCGGGATTAAAGGTTAAACACAATAGGTATGGCAAACTTCCAAATAATATCTTGGTGACACCGGTAGAAATGTGAAATTAAACAAGAGAACAACTTCATACACATGTATGCATATGACAGTGGTTGTAGTTTATTCGATTATTTGTTTTGATACACATTACGAAAACGAATGTTTATTGGTTAAATTCTCGGAGGACTGTTTCTATTTAATGTCGGAGGCTTCCCCTCGCCCCTAGCGTCATGGAGTGAAATCTGAGGCTGGTTTCGTCGATGGGCGGAGCAAAGGTGGGAACTGCCATAATGCTGGTGTTACCTGAGCAAGGTGTGTCTGCTTTCGAACATTCTAATTTCAGGAGCGACAGGTGCAAGTTGTGCAGTGTTTGGCCAGGTAAGTGTTTCTCACAACTGTAGACATTCGTGTGATCTATGCTTTGTGAACAGACTAGCCCTGTGTCAAAGTGACCTGATATATGGTACGCAATTTAGAATGGATGTTGGCGTAAATCAGAGGAAGCTATATTATTATTTGTAGCATTGTAGTGATGTCATGTTGAAAGTCAAAGCGACGTACTAGGCTCTAACTAAGATAAAAAAAACAGCGCACTGTTTTGTTTTTCTACAATTGTATAATTAGTGTTAACTGTGATACGACAGGTACTCTTATCAGGGAATTGCCGTCGTGTTTGTGGTCACTAGAGATGTCTTCCTTTCCAGAGAATAGACTATTTTAAATAGTAAAACCTGACCGTTTCTTATTCACATTTAGGAAGTGTTAACGCTCATACACTGCGGACTGAGACATGTCCTCCAAAAGCAATGGAAACCCTCCTCCTTATGCATCTGAAAATGGATAGTAAGTGCTCCTTTATGTATTTACTTGTTTCTCAATCATTTAAAACTTAAACTGAATATGTTTGTATTTCAATAGAAACTTTTATTCTTCAGTTAATCACACGACCATATGTTTATGATTTATTTTCACTTTCATTCTGTTCATCTAAATATGTAACAAAATATCAGTCTACATGAAGAACACATAAAATATCAGCCTAAGATATATAACAATTGTATGTGTTTAAATAAAATCCCTTCACATATGGTTATGTGGGTAATTTTTACTTTCCTCAATTACTTTCTTAAGCAACATGGAACCGCAACCAGCTTTCTCCTACTATGCCGACGATGAGGTCCAGCATTTCTACCGCTGGAACTCACCCCCAGGGATTATCAAGATCATGTCCAGCATCAGCATCATCCTGTGTGTGGGCATCTTTGCCTGTGTGGCCTCCACCTTGGCTCATGACAACAGTGGAGCCCTCGGAGGGTTTGGCGTGGGAGGAGGAGGATATGGCGGTGGGGGATATGGCGGTGGGGGCTACGGTACAAACACCGGTTTTGGTGGTGGTGGAGGATACGGCGGTGGTGGAGGATTTTCCTACGGAGGTGTGAGCCAATACAATGACCCCAGGAAAGGGAAGGGATTCATGTTGGCTATGGCGATCATCTCCTTCCTGGCTCTCCTGGCCATCTTCATCATAGTCATCTCCCATCAGCGTATGGCCCAGGGCAGGAAGTTTTACTTGTCCGTCATCATCGTCAGTGCCATACTGGCCTTCCTCATGCTTATCGCAACGATAGTGTATCTTGTAGCTGTCAATCCCATGGCCCAGTCCTCTGGTTCTTATCAGTATAACCAGATCATGGCTCTGTGTGCTCCATATCAACAAACCCAGCGGCCTGGTCAGTTTGTCAACCAGTACCTGTACCACTACTGTGTGGTGGAACCCCAGGAGGTAAGCCAACCTACCATCTTCCTCTGACACGGCATTCTTTAAAAACAACATTGTCCTTAGCAATAGACTTCTCAGCAGTGGTGTTGTCAATATCAACAAGAAATACTGTTTTGTTTTGTGTAAGCAAAGAAAAACTAGGAATTTGCAGAATTTCTGTGTATGTATAGAAATGTTTTCCACCCACAATTATAAGGATTCAGGTGACCATGCAGACATGAGGGTTATATATATCTGTGTGTCTGTGTGTCTGTGTGTGTCTGTATTGTTTCAGAACCCACTGATTTCACATTGTCACCAGAATTGTAAAATATAACAGTTTCCAGACATTAGAACTTTTGACCACAATCCAAGACTTTGTGAAGCATGCCTCTCATTGACTGATGTCTTGTGGTCATTTCCTAAGTTTTGGTGTCTGACATTTTTTGACAGGCCATAGCCATCGTGCTAGGATTCATTGTGACTGCTGCTCTGATCATTATCCTGGTGTTCGCGGTGAAGACCCGGCAGAAGATCAACGCTTATGGGAAAGACAACATTTTGTGGCGGCGCGTGAAGGTCGTCGAGGATCCCGAAGCTGTAGGAGATGTGGAGGCATGGGTGAGTGAGGGTGGTCCTGCCTTCCTGCCTTTGTCCTTTGTGCAGAACATTTTTACCCCCATAGAGAACAGTTTAGATTGTCCCACTGAAAGCTTGGTAATTCTGATCTCCATAGATGAATGATAATAAGGGACACGCTTTGTAGCTCATGGGTAAGTTTGCTACGAACAGTTCAGTTTCCCAGTGTGGTTGGTGTAAAAGGTCAAATATCTTCACTGACTTGTACAGGTTTCCTGTGACATTTTTGATATTTTGTTACTATTTTAGGCGATTTAAAGCCATTTAACCTCTGAGTAGGATACAAAGGGTTTTATTATGTAGGTTCAGTAGTGAATACAAATATACTTTAGGTGAGGCTTTTCCTTCTTCGTCACTCAATGTAAGTGCCTGGTAGCTGATGTATGTTGTTGTCACAAGAGACACCTACCAGCGGGGGAGGAAGTGGAAAGACAGGTTTGTGTGTCCCCAGCACAGGAGTGGAGGAGGGGAATGGTCTGTAGTTTCTGGGTGTGGTTTGTTGGTGGAAGTTTCAGTCCCACATTTGGTTGGAATGGCACATAACATTGTGAATAGCAAATAATGAGTCAGCCAGTTGATGATGATGATGATGATTGTGTGTGTGCGTGCGTGCGTGCGTGCATGCGTGGAGATTCATGAGATTCCCGTCTGAGACGCAACGTACATTGTTTGTTGTTTTTTCCAAGTGAACAAAATCAAACTTCCATGAACTTTATCATGGTTAGTCCATCCTCAAAACCAGGAAAGATGTTGTATACTAAGTTAATGTTCGCAGTTTGTTTTTGCTACAGATAGTAACTTGAGAGACCTAGATCAGAGAATCAAGGAAGATAGGAAACTGGTCCAACCAGTATTTTGGAGCACACTGATGCACAAAACAATGTTAGCAGTGTTATATTCTCATTCCCTCTTTTGCTTCCTGCAGAATTTTTCCTAGGTATTAGCTGCAAGTATCATCTTGAAATAAAGCTTTTTAAAGCAGTTTAAATGTCATTCCTGTGATGTATGTTGGTCTAGGGTCGCTGCAAGTCAGAACATGCAAGAGCAGCAATGTATAGTTGAAGAATCCCTGTAATCTCTACCTGGTGTGCTATGTAAAAGTATGAACTTTGTCTAGCTCAATAACGTGTTCAGTTCCATGCAATTTCATAGTACATTTTAATTTATTCTTCCTTCCACTTTTAACATCAGTCATGAATCATTGTATTAGTTTTTTTTTCTAATGATCCATTTATTTATATTGAATCTGGCTATTGCTTTTTGTTTACAGGTAAATGATGTGTCTTCTCCTCCTGAGCTGGCTGTGCTGGCTGCTTACCCCGAGAAATTTGGGGGGTCCAGGAGTCACCTAGATGAGGACAACTCCGACTACAAGCCCCCATACAGTTACAGCCCAGCGTGAGTCTCATGTCTATAGCCATTATTTATTATTCTGAATATGAGCATCTCTTAGTCATTTAAACCACATACCGGATTGCAGTTTGTTGAGGAATTGGCTTGGCTGGCCTACAGTATCAAGATCATGTGATTGTTTTAATCCAAGAACCCACATGACCCATGTGTCATCAGGGTGCATCCTAAATTAACTTAAATACTAAAAACCTAAGAATATTGGTCAGTATGTTCTTGGAGATGGTATATATATATTTTACGCTAGAGTTCTTAATATAAGGCATTCCCTACAGCGATACAGTGATTGGCCTGCATATTATTAGAGGGCATAATTGGCATCAGGTACAGGGATTTGTAGGAAGTTGTTGTATAGCTGTCTATTCAATCTGGTTTTGGTATGTGAGAAAAAAGTACTCACAGGCTGAGAGTCATGGTGACTCATCCGATTTTACCATCAGTGCAGTGGGAGTTTTTTTTCACACAACCTAAAACCTCAGACCTCATCATGGTAAAAATAGTTTCATTGTTGCATTCTTTAAGGCGTGTGTGTGTGTGTGAATGGAATGAAAGTTTTATTAAGTTAAGTTTTAAAAAGGTTCTTTGACCAAACTGCTGAATCTTTAAAGGTCTTATCATGAACCTTTTAGATACGATCTTTATGATCCACATCGTCTAGCAGGGTTTGTTTCAAATCAGACCTTTCAGATGAACACAATGTAATCATGTAATTTAGGGCCACAGGGATCTATGTACCACTTTAAAGATTCTTATGAAGACAAGGCGATGATCCAGTTAATGTTTTTGTACCTTTTTTTTTCTGAGCACGTACAACTTAACTGTTACATGTATTGGTTGCGACAGCACCAATATTTAATGCCAAACCTCATCTGTTTCCCCAGTAGAGTTGCTGACGAGGTCCCACTGCGCAGTGCTGCCACCTACAGCAGCAGTTCGGAGAGACCCAGCTCCTCAGGGAGGCCGAAGAAACGCCGTGGTCGGCGCACAGACGGTTATGACACTGATGGCTACATGTCCTCTGGTGACGAGCTAGACGACGAAGACTTCTCCAGGTAGGCTGAGAGTAAAGTCCCATGGGGTTTTGTACGGCGCTTTCATAAACAAACAAAGGCAAAGTCCAGTCAAACTTGAATCAGCTGAGTGCATCACAGTTTCTGTCAGTCGTTAATTACACTGCTATGTATGGTATTCATTAGGCATTTATGTCACCCACATCATGGCTGGTTCCACTCGCCAAATCATAAGACAACTACTGGATATCTCCCATTTTTAACTTAAGTCATAAAAAAATTGATAAAAATGATTAATTATACATTCGATGCTGGAAGAAAGTTTAAAGGTTGGGAACTTTAGCCATTTCACATACGTATGGAGCCAATACAGTGATCCAGTGAGCCGACAGTCTTATATATTTTTTGAACACATCTTTTCTCTGACCTTTCCAGTGAGTTCCCTCCCATAGAGTATGAACACGAGAGGGATGAGTACAAGCGTGCGTTTGATGATGACCACCAGGAATACAAAGAACTGCAAGCTGAGATGGACGCCATTAACAAGAAGATGGCAGAGGTGGACCGCGAACTTGATGACCTCCAGGAGGGAAGCCCCCAGTTCCTTGTGAGTTGTGTGAAGGATGTTTTTGTTTTGTTGTATGTTGTTGTTTTCTATGTTAAACTTACAGTAGTCAAATAGAAATGGTCTAACGTGAGAAACGTAATTGCTATGTCTAGCTGAAAATACCAGCATTTAGAACCTCAGACTCTCATGCTCTGTCAACCTGTGGTTTATCACTCATTTGACAGGATGCTATGGACGAGTACAAAGAACTGAAGAACAAAAAGAAGGTATGTTACCATCAGAAATATTTATATACTATAAAAAGAAAATTTACTTTCTAGAATTTTTTTTTTTTTGTTTAACAAATGGGTGCTATGCGGAGAAATGTGTATTATTGAAACACAGAGCCGAATCTAATTCTATAGTACTGAGATAACAGTATGTCAAAAGTAAAACACTGTCTGATATTCAATAACATATCACTCCTAAATTTCCATCAGAGTTCGGACTACCAGGTGAAGAAAAAGCGATGCAAGTACCTGAAGGCCAAACTGAGTCATGTCAAGAAGATGGTCAGTGACTTTGACAGAAGAACATAAATGTACTGGGGCATGTGTCCTCTTGAATTGGTCCCCCTTCCTCTGTGTAGAGAAGTGAGAGGTTCTCTAAGGGTGAACCATGTTTGCCAGCTTGGGCACACCGTACGGTCTCTCCAAATGTGCAGATGTGCAAGGTGAAGGGATGGACTACATTATACTCGTGTATGAGCTTATCCACATGGAAAAGGTTAATAGTGCTCAGGTTTGAAGATAGTCCTCCACTTTAACTTAAGTGACAACACTGATTTGCCATACAAGAGCTCTGTATCTCAGAGATCCAAATGTACTTTGTCCTACTTGTTTGTAAGATACTGTTTTTTTTAATCAATTCTGACCTCTTGTTTCTTAATAAGCTTCTTTTTATTTGTGATTATTCACTATTCTTTGTAAGCTATTACTGGAGCCTGTGGTACGACTATGCTTTTTGAAATGGTTTTCTGGGAACTAATAATTCAGATTGTGATTATACATGGAACTGTTAAAGGGAATAGAGTCATTACTAGAAGAATAACACAAAAAGGGAATTCTATCATGGCTAACAAATCAGTCATTTATGTACTTATGATATCCTCTTTATTTTGCAGCCATCACTGCAGCAGCAATAATTTATACTGAACAGTAGGACTGTCTCTTCTTTCTTCCTTTGTATATTTATAAAACTGTGAATTTAGGTCCCTGAAAAGTGCTCAAATGTTTTAAATACTTTTACTACGTTGTACAGTATGCAAGTTCTGTCTAGTTCATGTCTGAGTGAAGAACATTCATTTGTACATTTTTCTATGTTATTTTTTTAAGCCAATTTTAATAAAAACCCTAGTGTGACTCATCTTTGTGATCAACAGATTTTTACTGATAAAACACTACCAGATGTACATAATATTTACATTCAAACTTTAATTTAAAACAATTATCAAACAAAGTATCAAACATCACATCAGGGGAGAGCAGGGTCCATTGTCACATGGGTAAGTGGTCACACAGATAATTTCTCCTAAATTAAGGGCACAATCTCAAAACTACAATAGTTACATTGTGTGAGTCAACATCCTTTTTACCATTAGTCAAGGTCACACGAAACTGAGCTTAGCAAAATTTCCCCAGAAACAGATGGGCACGATTTAGAGTAATTGTTCAGAAATGACTGGTTCATTTTATGTCCACTTAAGGTGTTAAGCACAGTTTTGAAATTAAAGTTAAAATCTACTTTCATGATTATGTGTTCACATTTGCTTAATCTAATGTAACACCTTACCCACACTCTCAAATTAATGTATAATAATTTTGCACTAAAATATTGACAATGCAATGAATATGAAATATGTCCCCAAGCCTTTCATTTGGTTCAACAGTTTTGTCATTATGATGTATCATTTGCAGTCACTGGGATAAAAACGTGTGACAACATGCCCCGTCCTTCCCCACTCACATTCCAGTGTTAAAGGCAGAGAGTTGTTATTCTTCAAGGTATTTACATGGCAGCCCTGCAGTACCAGTAGAAATATCACATTCAGTTGTGTTCAGTGCATCAGATAATTGTGTTGGATCACCCAAACATAGCTGTGGATGAGTGGCTGTATTTGTGGATAATTAACCGTTTAATGACATGATCTGATTGATTGATTCCTATGCTGTCCCACCCCTTTGAGGCACATTGGCATAAAGATCGACCTTTTCCATCCATGGTCATCTGGCTTCCGCATATTGCAAAAGCCCAAACCGACATGCTTAAACGCCATGCCTGCGGTCCAGCCATGCTTTTAGCAGTGGAAGGTTCCGATCCATCCAGCGAACGTTCTCCTCGATGGTCTCCAGGGCCCGTTGGATGGAGCGCAGCTCACCACCTGCCTCAGTGGGCAGAGACCCAAAGAACTGTCGCACCTGTGCAGGGGTAAGAACACGGAACACTTGACGTTGTAATCTAAATTTCCGGCAATTTTTTTCGAATTATGATTTCTCTTTTGCCTAAGATCTATAAATGAATGAAAGAATGAATGCATAAAAGAGTGTCAGTTTAACTCTAGACACATCAATTTATTTGTCTTTTGCTATAACAACATCATAACATTAAACCCATAGTCTTAAAGACTAAGAACATTCAGTGTTAAGAGGAAACTGTATCCAGAGCAGCTACGTAGATCTATATCTCAAACCCACATTATTAGTGTTTCACCTTTGGACACTTTCCTGTCTTACTCAGAATGTTTCTCCTGGGTGTAAAAAAAAAATCTGTGTAATTTACGGTAAAATACTGGCAGCTGTGGTTGCCAGAACTTCACCGTAATAAATATGGTGACAATGTATAAGACATTACATTTTTTACAGTGCAGGGAAAGAAAAGCAACCCACCAAAGCTCGTCTCTGAATGCTACCAACACTATACAGGCAAAAGCCTCTCTTGCGTCATTTTTAGAGCAAAACCTCTTTGAACCAGATGACACACATTACTGCACACACCGTCGAGCAGTTCAACTTTAACAGGCTGAAAGGCATTGTCATGGCAACACCAAGGACACATACCTCCTCTAGCATCTCTTGTGTAGAGTACTGATCCGTCACTCCAACCGCCAAGCGTGAAATGGCTGAAGATCCCAAATCAAATCTGAATGCGGGAGAGAAAATGACCATAAGAGGACACATCAAAATGATTGGCGGCTTTTAAGCTGATTGGGTAGAAAATGAGCAAGGACATGTCTCCCTAGTTTTTCATTAAGCTTTGTAGAGTCCCCCATAAAATAAGAAATGCACTTGTAATTCTATGGCATTCCAACTGAAACTGAATTTATACCTGAATTTAATCACAACCTCAGCACCCCGCCCCCTGCTTATTATTAAAGTTTCCACAACTATACATTTAAACGATAAATTATGCTATGACAGGTCAAGTCACATGGTAGGGAAAGCACTGACTGACTGGCAGGGCCTCAGTGATGTCACTACCTGCGGTTAATTGGTAAAAACGCACCTGTCCAACAATCAGAGCTCACAATTAGTTTGGCAGGCTCAGTGTGAGCCCAGGCCTGTTCTCCCTCCGTTTGTTTACTTTGTGAGTTTTGAAACCTGTGATGTTTTTGGGATTACCATGACAACCATGACAAAACTGAACTGTGAAAGAACCGACGCTTGAGCTGGACGTGGTTCGAGTCAGGAGAGAGGGAGCCACCGGGCAGTGTGAGCCACAGGTGTGTGACCACTGACTGGGTTTCCACAGGTGTGTGACCACTGACTGGGTTTCCACAGGTATGTGACCACTGACTGGGTTTCCACAGGTGTGTGACCACTCATTAGGTTTCCACAGGTATGTGACCACTCAGCCGAGCTGATACACACATATATGCACCCACACACAGTAGTTCTTACTTCCAAGGACGTGGGGCCTGTGGGTAGGTTAGTCATTAGGCTTTTGTTTCTGTTGGTTATGAGTTATGAACTCATAAAAGAAAGAGGTCCCAGTTAATTTCCCTAGATAACGTAGCTTAGGAGCTGTAGCTGTTGGATATCTGCTTTTTCGTTGCGTAACAATAGGAATCTACTCACTTGCTGACCAGCTTGTACCAGTGAGCCCTCAGGAAGCCCCAGGCGAGTTTGTATCCTTTGGGGTTTTTGCTGACGGTTATGAGCAGGGAGGGCAGGTCTTGGGTCTTCAGGACTTCTCCCTCCAAACTCTTCTCCAGCAGCCTGAACTCATCATAAAGAAGAGCCTCACAATAAAACACTGGGAACTTCAAATTCAATTAGCTAATTATGTTTCATGAAGGCATATGCAAACAATTCATAATTGATCAAATCGTGTAGAGCAGAGTGCATTCAACACTGAGTTTGTGAGTTCAATACAACCACTAATACATACGTATTGCTGTACATACTGTCATGAGTGAAATAAAAATACAGGGAATATTTATTCACGTTTTTGCAGTGCTGTTGCTGTTTACAGACTAGGTAAATACACATGCACAAAGGAAGCCATTTTGTGGTGTAAACCCACCACTGGAGCTTGTGAGTCAGTGGGCTGTAGGAGAGGGCAGCTTTGATGGTGCTTTTCTCTGAGGGGGAGATGGACAGAAGGTACTTCTCCAGGAGGAAGTCCCAGCCAGCCTCACTGCGAGCTCCCTCTGTGTACACCACTAAACTCACATCGCTAGGCAACCTGGTGGGGACAAAAATGTGCTCACTTGACTTTACAATCAGCAGTTGCACACGGCTACTGGAGGCTGGGCTGGGGCCCACATGCCATCACAAACATGACAAAAACAAAATGAAATGACTGATTTAGGGCTTATTCGAAAATTCAACATGGGTTGTGGGGGAAAGAGCTCTAACCTCATGGTGCCGTTGGACTCAGCCCACTGCTGGAAGAGCTGCTGTGCCTTTGCAACAGCTGGTGGGTGGCGGCGGATGCAGGCGAACAGGAGCAGGTAGTTGCGTAGAATCCTTTGGGACACGGCACCCGCATCACTCCACTCCTGTCTGTCAATGAGCCTGAGGAACAGCTTCAGAATGTGCCCCTGGAATTAAGGCATTTATCACATTTACATGTTTATTTATGATTCATTTACATTTACATTTTACATTTACATTTAGTCATTTAGCAGACGCCTTTATCCAAAGCGACTTACATATGTGCGACTTACAATGTACACACATTTTACATTTACACTGATAGCACACTGCACATCAGGAGCAATTAGGGGTTCAATGTCTTGCTCAAGGACGCTTCGACAGGGAATCGAACTAGCAACCTTGTGATTACTAAACGTCTTCTCTACCTCCTGTACCACTGTCTCCCCCTGTCTCATATTACATGTTTATGATTTGAGTGAGCAGTCGAATAGGAGGGATACTGACAGACCATTAGATGTGGGTTGCCAGGCAATCCCACAAACATCCTGTCACAAAGATCAAGTCCACTTTCTGCTGTGCATGTTTTAGCAATAGGTCAGTTCTGTCCTAATAAGAAAATAATAAGTTTTTTTTTTAACTAAGAATGTTTGTGAATACCTTTATTAACTAAGTACGTTTGTGAATACCTTTATTTTTCATTGTAATATCTGACACAGTGACTTTGACTTTTGTGAAGCTACAAATATACCAGCA
>NW_024880345.1:0-24999 GCF_900700415.2 Clupea harengus
GGATCGACAGTCGGATGTATGTGGTGCCGCAGTCCACTGAGATGTCAGTGTAATCTGGCCATGGAGGAAAGAGAGAAAGCTTTCATAACAAAGCTGCATTCATATGCCAGTTCCAAAATATGGCAATGCCATAATCCATCAGAGAGATTTACTGATCTAAGAAAGGAAATGGAGATGATTTACATTTACATTCCATTTAGTCATTTAGCAGACGCTTTTATCCAAAGCGACGTACAAGGGAGAGAACAATCAAGCTACGAGCAATAGAGACCTAACAATAAATACTATTTTACATAAGAAATAGAAAAAAGTGCAGGAATGTCACTACTTTAAATGCAGATTTGTCTTGTCTTTGGCTGTTTGGCTGTTTTGCTGTGTTGTTAACTCACCTACCATAATTTTCACTACTGAAATAAAATTACCATTATTACTCTATGTTGTTGTACAGGGTTGTGCATAGAAAGCACCATGCTTTAGTAGTCTTTTGTGATACACATAGACATACCCGGACGTCTGTACGTTGAATCACACTCATTTTCTGTCAACTGGCTGCTGCTGCTGACCATCATGAAGAAGATGCAAAGGAAAAGGGTGTCCATTTTTCTTTTCCTCGCTGAACAAGAATCTAAACAGAAAACATAAAGACAAATCGTTTGATAAGGTCCTAAATGGTGTGATTGGTTCAGCATTCCATTTCACGTCAGGGAAGTCCAAAAAGGTCCATTAGGTCACACACCTTGTCTGTGGAGCTTCATTCTAGCCACTTTCCTGGAGAGCCCTTGTGCTTTGAATGTATGGCAACTTATGGGGTGCTTTTAAGGAGAAAGCCCTGGATGACGATTGGGCAGTATTAAGGTCAGGGTGATCTGTGTCCTCCCTAACTCCATTGTATAGGACATCCCTATTGTGAACTGGGTGCCATGGACATTGCCTTAGGGCAAATACAGAAACCTAACCCATTACAGGGCTTGAGACACAACCTAGAGACAATGGCCTTGTATCTTTGTGCCTGTGCTTTAAAACAGAGAGTCCCATGGCACGCTAATATGAGACCCCATGAAGTAGGTAGTGAATCAGAAGGATGGAGGTTAACAATACAGCGCTGGCCTTTTTGTGATAGTTCATCACCTAACAATGGCGTAGGTGCTTTATGGTGACCCACAGGTGCTCCTGGGAACCGTTGGGATTAATCTCACAATTCAATGAGACTGAAAATGGACCTGACCAATATTTGGCCAATGTAATATTTTTGGCTTCACAAAATGCCAACTATTGTGCTGCGTATTGTAACGAGCTAATTATTCGCCACCCTTTGGCATTATTATACAGTATCATGACATCCTCAACAAAGGGCTTGTAGAGACAAGAGCAGCGCCCATGTCTATGAAAACATTTAGTATATTACGAGTTTCGTAACAGTAGAAATAGTGTAGATATAGATATCTACAGATATAGATTTAAATACAGATACATATATAATCTATAGTCTGTCCGATTTAAAATAACATCTGGCTGAGTGGCTTTAGAACATCTTTTTAAATCTTCTATAGGCCTTCCTGCCTCAACGCACATTTCTCCTTAAATAAAGATATGAATGGAAGTAATGACATGAACATATGTCTAGATGCAAAGGTGATTTCTCCTTAAATAAAGATATGAATGGAAGTAATGACATGAATATATGTTTAGATGCAAAGCTGGGGTTTGGCACATGTATGAGGGTGCAGATGTGCCAAAAGAATGTCTGGCAAGTGTCAGTGAGGCTCCTCTGAAGGGGCCATTAAGATGATGGCGATTAGATTTAATCTTCACACTAATTACGTTTGTGTCATTTGTTCTCCTTTCTCTTGGGGGTGAAACCAGGGAAATCAGCGGCAGCTGAGATACACAGAGATGAATAGAGGTCTATGAACTTGCCTGGCCTTTCTTTTGAGTGCTGTCGAGAGCAGGAATCCCTGAGGAAGCCTCATGATCTCTGTTACAGTCAAAACAGACTCCACAGTGCTGGCAGCTCAATCTGTTTGGTATTAGAAACATTGAACTGCTTTCTCTTTAAGATCAAGGATGACATTTAATTCTGACCCTCACACTTTGTAGCCTTCTCTTTCAAGAGTGGTTTGGGGGGAAAAAAATCACAACATTCACCTGCCCTTCTTTTAAAAGTGTGTGAATTATCTCACTGAAAATCCGCTTCTCTCCAGCTGGTGCCTTGACGAATGTAACCTCCACTCTCTTAAGGGACTGTGAGAGTTAGTCTAACTGTGTCATACTTCAGGTGTCTTTTGTTGGGGGTCGTCACTCTCATGTTGCAGGTAAGAATAGCGAGTAGGTAACCATGTGGTATCAAAGTGTTGCTCCACCTGACAGATGAGACACTCCAGCATGGAAATAAACGTTCCAGGCCAAGGCGTTGGCTTGATGCATACACACACACACACACACACACACACACACATATATGTGTTTGAAAACAAGGGCTGACACAAATACTGAGACCACACTTTAACTACTGTTCATGTCTCTCTGACCTGAAATACACTCGCTAAGAAAGTCGCCTGAAATACATGTGAAGGGTAGATAATGAGAGTTGAGGATGACCAGCTTTCAAGGGTCACACAGAGATGTTCATTTCCATTACTCAAGCTTGTACAGTAGTGCTTTTCCAATGTAGTATGTCAGAGCAGCGTTCCCTTTTGTTGCTTAAAGAACTGTCTTCTTCATATCTACCGTATGTGAAAGAACACTTAATCCTTTAGATAGACTGTCATTATTTGATATGGTCACCTCAAGTTAGTATTTTTTTGTTTTGTTGTTTTTGTTTATATTAACTTGAAGGAGCTATGAAGGGGCAAGAGAAAACATTGAAACTGGTAGGAATTGAGACCAACATTTTTATTCCAATTATTTTATTGTAAAACATTGAATGCACATGAAATAATATGTCAATAATGTGTGGGTTGGCATGTGAGTATTTGTGTACCTGAAAGTGGAAGTCTATTGAGTGTGTTTGTGTGTGTGTGTGTGTGTGTGTGTGTGTGTGTGTGTGTGTGCCTGCGTGCATGCCTGTGTGCGTGCGTGTGTGTGTGTGTGTGTGTGTGTGTGTGTTTTGGGTGCGTCTTCACCTCTATATATTATAATGTGTACATACCTATGCATCTTGTACTGTAAAAATAAACAGTTCTAAGCTACATTCTGTAATTGCATTTTATACAATATACTGATTTATGAACAAAGTGATAAAATAGCATAGCATATCATGTAAGGTTAGGAATAAGTCTAATATTAATTGACCCTTATTATTTCATATATTATTCGAAGCCAATGATCAGTTAGTGGAAGTGAAAAATTAACGTTCGACATTTAAACTACTATATTTGAACAGAAAAAAAAGTATTTCAGCATCATAATGTCAGGTAAAAACTACTGAGATACATAATGAAATTAGCCCTTAAAGCACCCTATGTGCGAGGTTTCAAAACGTCTACTGCTGAGAAAATTGATCACAGCGGCAGTTCAATGGGGAATCATCCATGAGGGAGAGATCTGTTTAAATGACTGTATAATACGCTGCAGCCACTATACCATCTACCATATTCGTTTCCTAGACCCTGCAACAGACAAATTAATAGCTGAGGTATTGAATTAGAAATACATTGAACCCATTGGTATGAGTTAGCCCACATCAACAATGTGTGCATATAAAATACAAATATATTGATCATTTCATGGATTTAAGCAAAACAAAAGTATAACAAATATACTGTAACAATGTTATCAGAAGCTTTCGTCTATGTTTACGTACATATTCCAATACGATACAATCCTATCTTTATACATATTGTATTTTATTCTATAAATAAAATATATTTCAACAGATTATAGTTGTGGTACATATAGGATTCTGCATAAATTCCCTTTCAGGTGGAGCGGAGCAGCTATGATACCGAGACACTCAGTTGAATGCAGGGTTTCGGGCCCCTGACAGCACGGCGGGCGGAGGCTTTTTGGCTTTGAGCAGAGTGAGGGAGAGGATGAAGAAGCACATGCTCAGGACGCCCAGGATGATGATGCCCGAGATCAGCGCGCTGGTCACAGAGTCAGGCCGGAGCAAAGGGCCGTTTAACTGGGCTGCAACACAGCAGAGTCAAAGCACAGTTTAAAAAAAAAAATGCATCTGCCACTCTTAAAATAAACAGTATGAAACTTCATTATATTATACATACATTATATATATATCATAAATCTTTAAATTAAAATGTGCTCACAAAATGTAGTTTCACACTGTTTATTTTAACAGTGCCAGAGGCAATTTTTTTTTAAATCAATCATGAGTATATATAATATGTGTGTGTGTGTATATAAATATATATATATATATATATATATATATATATATATATATATATATATATACACACATATGATATCTATACTCATGATGGATTGTGTTCCTACTCCAGGAATCTGTGGGATGGTTGCAGCAGATTCACCACCATGTCTAGTGTAAAAGGACAACAGGCCTATCTGGACCATACATACATGAAATAGAGAATATTGTATCACTCTGCTCAGTATAACTTGAAGTCCTCACAGAAGACTTAATAGTCCGTTTCACAGTCAAAGAACAGGTCACACACACACACACACACACACACACACACACACACACACACACACACACACACACACACACACACACACACACACACACACACACATCACACACACACACATCAAGTTATGGTATTCGGAGTCAAAGAACAGGTCTTACCAAGCTGCGAGTTGTTGGTTGGAGTTTCGTCTGTGAAGTAAAAACAACATAGGTCATTACATATTAAAGTCCATTACATACTGCAGTCTCAGCTATACACACACACACACACACACACAGACAAACACACATAATTCATATAGAATTACAAGATAATATCTTTACTTGCAGTTAATTTAATTGCTATTAAAAGCTCATACATCCTATTAAGTGTAAAGGAATGCTAACAGTAACCCTGATTGTGAAGTGCAACATACCACTGCGAGTGATGATGGGCCCAGCTGTGATGACTGCATTCCCAGAGGCTGCGTTGGATTCACCCTGCTCAGAGACATCTCGTCTCTTTTTCCTACCACAGATCTGGTTCAAGAGAAGATGTGGCAATTGTGTTAGTGTTTTCGGTGAAAGCCCTCTCGTACGGCAACATTTTGGAGGGCATGAGGGAGTGCTGCTATCGGCGAAGAGACCGTACCGGGATGAGCATTGGACAGTCATCTGCCCGACACAGCTTGGTGACACAGTGCAGGAACACTGTTGACATTTTCTGATTCTTATGTTTGACAAAACGGAAGACCTCAAAAGAGAATCGTCCCATCTGACTCTTCCCGTTCTCAAAGACAGTGGTCTGTGGGTCTTTGTCACAGCTGTCTCCCCCAAGCAAAAAGACACACAAAGAAATCAGGTTATGATAGACATTCTAAACACACAGACATCGGAGGAAAAAAACAGAGGCTCATTGTCCAAAAGATGGTCCATGAGATTTCAGGCAGATCTTTTCAAATGATGAGGAATTACCCAAAGAAAAGGTCGTAGCGCAAGTCATCATTAGGGTTCCCCGAGGGGGTGGTGTAACAGTAGTCCATCAGAACATTCCATCTGTGGGGGGGGGGGCATAGGTTTGACTTATTAAAACAGGAGAATTGGGGACCACTATCAACATCTAACGTCTCTTCCTCTTTCCTTCTTGCACTCTGCTCCACTAACAAGCAGTCAAAGCACAGTTTAAAAAAAAATGCATCTGCCACTCTTAAAATAAACAGTATGAAACTACTTCATATTATACATACATTATACATTGAAATAGAGAATATTGTATCACTCTGCTCATCACTTTATCACTCTGCTCAGTATAACACTATTGATTAACTCAGTATGATTTCCTCCAAGGTCATTCAGGTCATTTGAGAGGAATTGTTTAATATCACTAAGTGTTTAATGTCAATGCTAATTTCATCGGGACCTTGGAGATTTTGTAACACTGAATAATTTTGCGATTGTTACACTTAATCTGCTATTGATTAACTCAGTATGATTTCCTCCAAGGTCATTCAGGTCATTTGAGAGGAATTGTTTAATATCACTAAGTGTTTAATGTCAATGCTAATTTCATTGGGACCTTGGAGATTTTGCGAATGCTACACTTAATCTGCAGACTTCTCAGTCTAAAGTTTTATAAGTGAACCTAGGAGGATTATCATTTGAAAATGATGTTTTTTACCTTCGGTCTAGGTTGGTTGCCCTCACAGCAGCAAACACGCGTGTCTTTAGAGTGAGGCCTGCCATGGGGATGGCAAGCTGCTGCACGTACGACGAGTCCTAGAATGGCAACGTTTCAAGTTTACCAACAAATACATGCAAAGCCAGGATGGATCTTCATGCTTGGTGTCTGTTTTCACAAGTGCATTTGATATAAGTAGGTGTGGTAGAGGAATATTAAACTATTCTATCTGAATCATCAAACAAGAAAGATTAAGTCAGCGCATATTAAATGCATAGAAAAAATAAATAAGGGAGAGTGAGATTTACATTGTTAGGAAGAGAGAGAGAGGAATATAATTAAATCACGTAACAGGAGAAAGATGGCTAGAGACAAAAGATAAAGCAGAATGATGAAAAATCAGGCTTATACAACTTATATAGCAGAGAGTATGTCAGTTAACTTCCCCTTTCCCCTAAAATAGCTAAGGGATTCAATTGTATAGATGTTAAAGTATCATCTTAGTGTCTCTACTTACATTGTAGAGGAGCAAACTCAAAGTGCTCACAAAAGTACCATTGCTGTCCTTCACTGATATTGCAGCAGCTGACCTTCAGAGAATACAACCATCAAACATTACCACATTGAACCTATTGGTATGAGTTAGCCCACATCAACAATGTGTGCATATAAAATACAAATATATTGATAATTTCATGGATTTAAGCAAAACGAAAGTATAACAAATATACTGTAACAATGTCATCAGAAGCTTTTGTCTATGTTTATGTAGACAAACAACATTCATAAATCATCACTCTATGTTGTGTCACATGATCCTGTGCATCATTTTATAGTATCAGATATGATACTACTTGATGTGTAATACGCTAACAAGACCATTACCTTCAACAGTGCTTTTTTCTAAGTGGCTCATAGATTTTGATGCTATAGTTTACCTTGTGGCAGGTGGGAATATACCACACTTAAACGTGCATTCTTTTGATAACAGCTTGTAATTTTAGATGGTTACAAAATCAAACGTAACAGGTACTCACGAGGCCAGCTGTGTGTTGTTCACCAGGTACTCCAGAGGGTAGCTGCAGCTGAACTTGTACAGCAGGCCTGGCAGATAGCTGATGATTGTAGGTGGGTCAGGTGTGTCGATGTACCCTGAAACATTGCCAATCTGCACCAGGGACAGGTTCCCATAGGCATTGGCCCCCTGAGCCGAGGAGACCTACAACACAGATAGCCATCGTCTGTGAATGGCCACCCACTCAACGGTCCAGCATTCCTCGATAACATCATCCCCTTACCATTGAGCTAATGCACCTGCACCCCACTAATCCCGGAGTCAATCCTTTTATCACAGCATCACCACTGTGTCCAGCTCATCATTCAGCCAAAACAGAAATAATTCCTCCTCAGTAAAAGAAACTTTAGAATTCCCTGCATCCTGAAAAGGGCCAAAGGTACACCACTGTGTTCGGCAGCCCAACCCCGACATCAATATAACTTTACAAAGTCTTCAACTGTTCATGATTAAAATGACTCGTCTGGGGAGAAGCAAACCGATGTTCTCCTGCATGACATTGAAATAAGACAGAGGTCACAGAGGCCATTTGACCGTCCCCCAGTACAATATGTATGCTAGCTGGCTAAAGCCTCCTACCACCAAAGCGTTGCCACAAGCCTCCAGTGTACTAAGACTGATGGTGAAGAGCACCACCGTTGGGAAGGTGTTGTTGTTGATGAAGCCTCGGCAGTGGGCATCGCCATGACGACCATTCAGGGCCAGGTCCGTGTCAGTGTAGCCAGAGAAGAGCACAGGGCAGAAATTTATCTTCAGAGTGACCGTCTGCACGCCGCAGTACACGCTTATGTCTCTCTCAGCTGCAATGGGCAGAGAACAAGGTGTCTTTGCAAGAATTCCCAAACAGGTCGTGGCAACAGTTGCCACTGTGTCTCAACATCTGTTGAATTCATTTAAAAAATGCAAAAGCAAACGGTTTTACCTGGGAAACGACTGTGGAAGTTGGCATCACAGTTGAAACCATTGAACTGTGCAATGACTGAGAGTGCCTTACTCATAAGCAAAAGACCCAAACATATTCGTTCCATTTCAGCACCTGAAGGAAATATTATCGTCATAACATTATGAATAATTAAAGAAGAAACGTTTTTCAGATCTAGCTGTGAAGAAACTAGCCTCTTTCAACTCTGCTTAAGCATAAGTATCATAATTGTTATTCAAAGACATACAGTGTGCTGTAAATATTATTAAATAATCCTATGTCAATATCTAGTTGATCAATATGAAATGATCCCAGTTTAAATAAAGATATGCGAAAAGCTGCAATACTAGAGCTATATAAAAGAAAAGAAAAAACAATATATGCATTAAATCATTTAAGGGAGACTAAAAATGTTTAAAAATACTGGAAGGCCTATAGTAAGTAAGGCCTCTCCACTGAAATCTAACCTATACAAGCTAATCCCTTGAATTGAAACTGTAAGCAGCACCTCTGCATTACTGGTCTCGGGCTTCTCTGTCTTACCGCTCTGGCCTAGGTCCTTAGGTCCTCCATGTCAGACTCACTCACCCGGTTCCCTGGTAGCCAACAAATCAGCGGTACTCCATGTACTCCAGACGGCTGCATGTGATCGAATGGAGAGAGACGCATCTCTGCTAAACACCCAGAAACATAGGTCTGATCTAAGCAGAAAAAAATAAACATAAGAGATTCATTATTTGAACACGTCAACAAAAAAGGGCTGTCCGGGGGAACATGGGAAAGTCCATCAATTCTGAATGTGTTATACAAATCCTTTCACGGGCCCAGAAACATGAGCAGGTTTTGAAGTTTCCCACTCATATCCTTTCTGCTTGATCTTCCTCTGTCAGCGCGCACAAACGGCTCGACGCCGCATGAGGTCCACACTGAGGGAATTATCTTTTCATCGGTTTCTGGAGTGGGCCCGCTCGCTGACTGAGGCGGCCTTTCTCTTTGCCAGCGCAGCCGAGGCCGTGCCCAGGATCGTCTGGCTGCTTCTGACCACTTTGTCTCCAGCGGCTCCGTCAGCACATCCACGCTGGCCTCCCATGGCTGAGGGCCTGCCACCTGTCCCACTGATCTCTCAACTTTGACTCCTGCTTTTTCGGGCCACAGGAAAAGGGGGCATGAACACCTCTCTTCACCTTTTTATGGGATTACCGGCACCAAAACTATATGTATGGGAAAACCTTGTATAAGAAAAGCTGAAGAAAGACCGGTTAAACCGACTGACATAGCACAAGCCGCGGACCCGTGTTATTTAGCAAATTAATACAAATAAAATGTATATTTCGATCACAGTTCCCCACAATCTGTTTACATACGATTCTTCATGAGGCCTAAACATCCTTAGGCTTCCACAGTATCTCCACCTGAAAGCAGTTTCTGTCAAAACACTCCAGTCAATCTCACTTTGTACCACCTGACTTTTAGAGTACTTTCATTTTGTTAATGGAGGCATTTTAAAACAATGTGAATCACAACAACGTTCTGGTTTGATTTGTGTCTAATCCAGCCTTACCTTGCTGAGGCAGAGTTGGCAATTATATCCAAAGATGGCGAAAGGTCAGATCCACCGCATCCTCATCCATTGGTCACACCACAAGTGTGTGAGGATGTTTTGAATCCAGATAGACCATAAAGTCACGGACAACTACTCAGTGGTCAGTGTCCAGACATGCTAGACCACTGTCATGCCTGAGGCTGTACGGAGTCCGTTCTGCAAGCACCATGTACAGCTGAAGGACTTTTTCTACGTGCTTCTGACTAGAAATCAGTGTAAATGGTGCTGTGGTATCCGTTAATATACCCTGTGTTGGAGATTAGTCAGGTGTACTGGATTATGTACCAGAGAGAGAGAGAGAGAGGGCAACCGAGAGAAAAGGGGCTCAGATTCTATGGCTTTATCCGAATGAATACTGAAAACAAAACTGTTGTTTGCATATAGTGTGGCAATTCAGAGATACAGATAGTCATCTCGGCCTGTATGACTCCAACAGATGTCAGTCATTCATTTTTCACAGGTCCATTTCTCCATATGCCAAGCAAAGCGTGTACCATTTTACCACCTGATAACCACAGGGCTCAAGCCCTATTCATTAATGTTAAAACCTCTGTTTAGCTTAACTTAAAATGTGGTGTCATCACTTGATAGACTGTTGGCACCTGCTGTCATATAATGAGTTATTCAGTCATTATAAAAGGCTGACCATCAAAGCATTCTGTATGTTTATGGTAACATCCATTCCTCTGACTCGCGTTTTTAATGACTGGGCCCAAGAATAACATTGGTTGTTTGAAGAATATGAATGCATGAATCTACTAAGCGTAGACTGAATAAATATAATTTCAATGAACAAATCACTTTTTTTTTTACAATCTTGACACAAACACAGAAACATTCTGCTATTAATGAAGTACAGCAAATACACTCAAGTTACCAACTTGTTTTTGAGTCACGAATTTGGTTTCACCAAGCTCCCTTATTAAAAAACGGTCTGAGTTGCCAGGAAGCACTGTTGGCCAAGGGAACTTTTACAGGAGGAATTTCACGATGGATTAATTTCAGGTAGGTTGAGAAGAATCTTATCATATTTCAATTTTTACGATAATTGTTTTAAACAGTAATGGCATCTGCTCTTTGAGCAACATAAGATGTGAACATTCTTTGTCTTCTGTGAAATCAATATTTAGTAAGAATGTCCAAAAAAGGGCGCTGTTTTTAAGCTGGGTACAAGTAATTACTGTCTTTTGCTGAATGAAAGGCTATACCCTTTGACTATTGTTGAGGTAAATGTCATCACTTGGCATGTGTACGTTATCAAACAGTCTCTGGGTCCCAAAAGACTTCCTGGTTAAGTAATCTGCTTTATTGAAAATAGGACAGTTCATTTGGGTTCTCTCCCTACATAAGCAAAATGCTCAAGAATGGAAGTTAACTTGAGATCAGTTTATTTAGTATTGTAACATTCATTTCATTCAGTGGTTTGTCTTTACAACACAATACAAATACATGATGCAATGTTAAAAATTAAAGTTAAAAAAAAAAATACAAAAAGTTACATAAAACAACTCAGGTACAGAGCAAAGTAATGAACACTAAATACAGAGTTCACATACATAGAAGGTAAAGCGAAATAAAAGGATGCATGTTTGAGAAATAAACAAAAGAAATATAATGAATAGATCTCTGTACTTATGAATGAGTTATTCAAGGAAGATATGAAATATGAAAAATTGGGTTTGGATATTGAAACAGATGAAAAAAAAACGTTCAGGTCTGTGTGCGGTCCTGAGTGAATTCATTAGAAGAATTTGTAAATGGGCCCAAATTATCCCAACTCGGCCTGTTACAAACAGGCGAAAGAGGGAGATGATGAGTGACGCAGGGGTGCAGTGCGGGGCGCACAAGGGCCTATCTCTCTTCCGAGTCTCAATGGAGCCTGACAGACACGGAAGAGGCCTCTTTGGGCAGACAGACGCTGTCCATCGCTGCAGCAGCCGCGCTCACGCCGTAGACGACCAGCGCAACTGTCAAATCACATTTTTGTGGCTTTAAGACGAACCCTTCCTCTGATTAAGCCAAGATGAAGCAAGTGTAACACACACAGATACATATGCACATCTGCAGAAAACCATCAAACCACACACTAAATAGCACAAGACACCACTGCCTCCTTGAGAAGGGGATCGGGTGGCTATATGGACGGCTTGGGAAATGAATACATGAGCTGGACCCAGCAGTATGAGGATCCTCTTACACATCCCTCCCTTCTAATGACCCACTTGGCAGACTTTTGAAAATGATCAGGTCATTTTGGCACATTTTGGAGATTCTTATTACAGTACACTGTGCATTGTAACCTTTTGTATGTGTATATGTATATCTATACGTAGCCTTTTTATTTTTTATAATTAATTCATGTAATGTCCCACACACATTTTGATGCCTGTTGTTTCAGTGACTCATTTCAAATGTGTAGTATTCTCTTAAAAGGTTTACCATTGCACTTACGTCTTTTTGGAGTGGACTCCGCTGTGTTGATTGGTTTATTACAAATAACAACAATTAATAGCAAAGCAACAATCCATAGATATTTAGGAAAAGAATCTGTAAACCATTAGATTTAAAAAAAAAAAAAAAATAGTCAGTCCCACTTTGTTATTATTTCACTTGACTAAATATTTTATGGCAGAGTTCAGACTTGGGAGAGTGGGAACAACTGTACAGATGGCTATGAACACCATTGTGTCCAAGAGAGAAGCCTTTGTGGTACTGGGCAGGCAGACAGGAAGCCCAGCTCCAGGTCCCAAGTGTGTGTGTGTGGGGGGAGATCAACAGGATGCCTTATTGTCTATGCGTGAAACACAAACCATGAGTTTTCAGATCGGAGGAACACACCATTTTTGTAGCGATGGCAACATAAGGAACAAATCAAGGCGCATGGCAACAGCATGATTCTGGTACAACACAAATAACCAATACCAAAATGGTCAAAATACTGTAAGCCACTGTGTCTGTTTCTCTCTGTCATAAATGCATATGTTATATGTTAAATAAAGGTATTCTCAAGTTTTAGAAGTGATTTATGAAGAGTCTTAAAGGCAGTAATTCCTTCACAGCTCTCATGAGTTGCACCAGCAACAGAGTAGTGCCCCCTAGTGGCTCTGATTTCTAGTGCAATGACGCAACTGGTGCATCTAATGATGTGGGAGGACAAATGTAGGCCTCTTCTGTAAACTGATCAGTGCACTGGCGCTGTGCCACATAAATGACATAAGTAATGTGCTTCTCAGAAAAGAGATTCAGTGATTTTTCTCTTTTTTTAAGGATCAACATTAAATGTAGTAAAGTGTTTTATTGTGTTTTTGTGTGTTTCATTTGGGGCCAGGCTGTGAAGCTGCGCAGACACCCATTTTGTTTCTCCCTTTTCTTATGATTAATCTTCTTTATCTTTTTCTTATTATTATTTCTTCTGCCATTGAAGTTCCCAGAACGATATGGTACTAAGATTTGAAATTTGGAACATGGATTAGGGACGGTCCCCTGGTTCTGTTCACCGACGTTCATGTCTGAGCCTCGAACACTCTAGCGCCACCACTGGGTCAAAGTTGGAGGTGCGTTTACGCACATATCTTTTAAAATTGTATGTTCATTGTGCTTCAGTTTCTCACCAAAAGGAACTAAATGGTGATGAAGTTTTTCACTAACTAGTTGAGTCACCTCATCAGCCATGTTAACTGAGAAATTAAACTGCTAGATTTGTACATGGCAAGTGACTTCTGCATATAAGCTCAAACAGTCATGTCAATTGTTTCACCACTCCACATGCCAGCAAGATCTGTTTATACAAGTGACCGTAACATATCATAGCCATCATAATAAACCCCATGAGCAGCAGCATCATCACTGATCTAGATTTTACCTTGACTATATTTAAATTCATGATACTCTGTCCAAGAAGGTGCAATCTACAGACTTAATCTATATTAACACAGGCAACACAGAGTCAAGAGAAGAACATACGTCATTGAGTTTCAGTTTCCAGTATGGTGTGCTTAATGCAAAATAATTTGATTGAAATTCTGACTGAGAAATACATGCAATAAAATTAATTCATCCAATGCATGATTGGCCAAGAGAAAAGTAGATGAAACCAGATACAACAACAACAACAACAACAACTCGCTGCATAAAACAGTGATTGCTATCCCTACTATAACCATCCTTATAAGTTTATATTGACTCACAGCTAATTGACAGGCAGTCGTCATAGTGTCAATACTTCAGCTGAAGCAGGACTTTCATGTTTGAATCGGGTAATTAGTAGAGACAGAATCACTGATTCGTCCTTCTGGTGCATGTAAGAGGATAAAGAAAAGGTGGGAATTTTAGTAGGCCATGACATTTCCTCTGGAAGTTAACTATTGTAATACAGTGGGCAGCCACTAGAGGGAGAGGAGATCATCTGATCTCAATCATCCCATGCGTGAGGTAAGACACAGAGGAACACCACAGCTTTTACCATCAGTCTGTATGTCTAGATAATCACTCCAGTTCCCCAAAAGAAGCACCACACATCTCTCTCTAACATTAGATGAAATGGTTCTTCTGCTAATAAAAGACCCAACTCTTCAGAGAGCACCTCCCTTCCTAACTGGCACCTTGACTAGAGCTTAACTTGCACTTCAGCAGTTACATTCCTGCACTTCTTTTTCCTTCTAGGTCGTTTTTCTACTTCTTATGTAAAGTAGTATTTATTGTTACACCAGGTTTTTTTATTGCTCTTAGCTTGAATGTTCTCTCCCTTGTACGTCGCTTTGGACAAAAGTGTCTGCTAAATGACTAAATGTAAATGTAATGTAAATGTAAAAGCCTTTTGACATCATGAAGGGTGATACTAAGTGCAACTGTCTCCGTGTAAAAAAGAAATACCATCTCAACTCTTTATACCTCTCCATGCAAAGTCTTTAGTGTTTAAGCATCCCAAGTCTACATTTTAAATAAAACGAATTGGTAGTCACATACTGTGATGTTCCTAAGGTTGGTAAGTAACTGCACAACTCTCCATAATGTGTGAAGAAAATAAAGACACAGAATCAAAGAATGTACAGTTTCGTGGTGAACATATTGTTCTCTGAACCAGCAGCGTAAAAAAAAAGAAAGAATAAAATGTGAAATCAGGAGTAATGGCCTCTTAGAATTGCCAGACCAACATTCCAAGTGTTCTAGAACCACACTGGACTAAAACTGGACCGGAGCCTGGATCAATAACAGAGCAGATCACATCAAAAATGTTGAAATCAGACAGACAGGCACAAACAGAAACAGTAAATCACTCTCACCAAACGTGAAATGGGGCATGACATCTTTGCTCAATAAGGGCTTATGCGACTTTCCATGACTTAAGTCATCACACCACTAATTACTGCTTTTTGAGTAAAGTCTATAATCTGCCTAGATGTGAACTGCCCAATAAAAATAGGGAGATTAAAGTGAAAAAAGAGAGATAAATGATCCCTTTAAAAAATATATAGAAAAATAGAAGAATATAAAATGAGAGGTAATAAGGACAGTAGAGTGATTTAAATAGAGATCTATGTTTTGGTGGTGGGTGTGCTTACTGTGGTAGTTCTGGATTCGCATTGTGGTGTAATAAAGCTTCATTGTACAGTAAATTATCTGTTGTGACATTTCACAAATACGTGTATAAGTGTCATATATACTGACATACTTGAATATTGAGTGCCAGCTTAGCCTGTGCCTATACTAATGTGAGCTATCACTGGATTTGTATTCAGCTATGCTTATATGTTGGCTATAACCTGACTGAGGTATACATTTATGAATGACCTTGTTTCCTTTAGATTCTATCCGCTGTCCCCCACCCCTTCCTCTTACCAGCCTTTTCTCGTTCTACCGTCAAGCTTTGTTCCTTTGGAAGGAGTGTTTCCTTCCCACTGTCGCATGTGTGCCTGCATCAGGGGGTTCCGGCCAGTGTTGAGACCATGTTAATTCTTAGTGGCGCTATGTAAATAAATAATATCTAATTAAATGTCAAATGGAAAATTCATTCAATTCAGACCATTAAAGAAAGAAAGGTAATTTTTGGAATTGTCACTGTTAAATAATTACACTGGCACAGTGCACTGGACTGGCCACAGTGAGCAGTAAGAGATGACAAGACTACTGTATTGTATTTTGTACTGATAATTGATATTGCATTTGTTTTTTTATCAGAACCTTAGTGTAGAAACCATGTTATACAGAAAACCATAGATTGTGTTAAATGATTACACAGTTTGCTCAAATGGTTTCATTGTTCTCGATTTCCTTGGGCCATATTACAACTATTTGCCACTAGATGGCTCCCTTTTTTCCAGTTTATCTATGTGTAAAGGGATGGTCCGTTATTCTAATCCGGTACACTTTTTGTACAATTCAGCAAATTGTTCGTCAAGGTCCTGTGTGTGTGTGTGCTTAAAAACTGTGGAGTTTGTACACAGTTCTGGCTCTGTCAATGGGAAACCAACATAGTGGCTTGGACCGAGAAATACACAATTCCACCCAATCAACACGTTACTTCAGAGCACAGATGGGAGGTGTGCAATTTGATTGGCTGTTGAGCTCAGATATCAACAACCTTTTGTCAGAATCGTGGAATGTGCCTTTAACTTGTTAATTTATTTTCTAGATAGTCTACATGCAATAGTCAAACGATTTGCATGGCATCACTTGTATTGGTTCATCAAAAATGTTACTATAAACTGTAGATATATCACTATATATGGGACTATAAGAAGTTGATGAGTTTATGCTAGAATAGGCCTATTTTGAGAATCCAACAGGCTACATTTGAATGGTTAGATTAGTGTCCTAAATTGAATTGATTAGTCACAATGGCTTCATGGATTGCTTAAACCCCAATTATTTTTGCCGGTTGTCGTGTCCATATAATGTATCCTATGCTGACATGACTCTCCCAACAACATTGTAAGGGCCACGTGTGTTTACAGTCCGGGGTCCAGGGTCAAATAGTTAGTTTCGTCTAAACAGCCTAATGTAGCCTAGCCTGTGACTAGTCGACTGTCACAAAAGCAGTGTACGGATCGTCTGTGATCTGTGCTGTTGAGACCAATGATATAATTCATATCATAAATTATTTTCCTGATTGATAGGCTACGACGCATGGCCATGATAATGAAGGATTATTTCGAAAAACTGCTTGGGCCAACATCCGGTTACCACACAAGAATCTCATCTGACAGGTGGCTCTAGTTTTTGTTAAGCACGAACACCATGATGATATAAGTATTCAACAATATCAACCCAGACTTTTTGATAACATTATTTGGTTTAACAAAGGGAGGTATAGACCGATTGGTCAAGTAGCCTATCCATTCCTACACACACAAAATAAACCAAATGTAGCCTACTTTCCTGCCACCTTAAGAAAACGACAAGATAAGTCACACATCACGAATATGAAACCACTGTATTAAATATGGGTAAACTAAGCAAAACATTTATATATGATACATTTTAAGAGACTGTCTTTCAAAACGAAACCGACTGCTTATCTGTCTTGTTGGTGTGCACTCCCACTCCCTCAGAAGTAATAACGGTACTCTCATTGCCAACCAACTTCCACCCAAACCTTGGGAGGCTCCACCGTCCGTCTGTCTACGAGGTCTAAACAGAGGAAGCAGACCCGCCATTTTCCTGCAAGCCTCCGGTCCTTTTAAACCCAGCAGGGGGAGGCGAACACGGAGAGGAGGACACTGAAGGAGGGGGGACAGAGAAAGAGTGAGAGTGTATGAGAGAGGGTTTCAAAGAGGACGATTACTACAGAAAGGAGCTCATTGGGTACGCCGTTGTAGATTTCTCGTTCTTTCACCGCTTTGTGAATATTTACTGTGAAATAGCCTTGTCTAACCTAAGAAGTGGTTGTGGCTAAATATCTGGCTACTAGCTAATCATTTCATCTCTACTCGTCTTTTCATTCTTTTTCCAGTGTCGAGTGGTGGAACCGTGGAAGCCCAAGAAGACAATAGCAGTTCCATCGGATTCACATAACGTTAAGTTAGCCTTAGCAGGTTGTTTGGTTAAAACATAAAATGTCAGGACAAAGCATAACGGACAGGATAACTGCAGCCCAACACAGTGTCACCGGTTCTGCGGTGTCCAAAACGGTGTGCAAGGCAACCACGCACGAAATTATGGGACCAAAAAAGAAACATTTGGATTGTAAGTAACCTTACCAGCATACCTAATACTTGTATACAATGTTGCGGTATCTGTCTTCTTTGCTGGCCGAATAGATGTAGCGGTTACATGTTTCAGTGTTGCCTTTTGTATGGAGGTTAGACCAGCTGAGGCCTAGATAACAGGCTAGTCTTTGGCGTAGTATTTGTTAGCTTGCCAACTTTCTAGGTCTATAGCATCTCTTGCTAACATGTATAGTGTTTGTAGATTTCCTTTGCTTGATTGACGTATAACCGTACAGGAAATGTGACTGTATTCAGCCAAGGTTACCTAACGGTACCAACTGTAAAAAATCACTATGGCTCTTTACAGGTGGCCAGAACAAAACGTAAACGATGCTATTAAGAGGATTACGGTTCAGCTGCTTGTATTCTGCCCCCCTCCAAAGATTTAACTCAACAAATAATTAATTACATTCAGATGGCCCAGTTCTTTATCTGTTGTTGGTGTGATATAATTGTCATAATATCTGGCTTTGTATTCAGCAATAGCTGTGTGTTTCATATCGTGTTTGACACCTCCAGCTACAGAATATTATTGGCAGTTTATCAGGCTGTAATTTAGCCAGGTAAAACAGTTTAGTTTAGGAAGACTTCACAGAGGCATTCAAATACATTGTGCCCTTTCACAGCTCAACGGGTTGTCGTCTTCTCGATTTTTATCTGTGAAGAGCTAGTTTGGATTTGTAGAAGATTGCACTGCTCTGCAGCGATAAGGCTGATGTAATTACAAACGTTTAGAGACCTTTGCTCTGCGTGACATGGTCATACATTTGAAAACTATTTCCCCTCTAACCACCTTGGCCAGTGAAACGCTGTTGACTATTAACTCAGACTCAGACAATGTGACATATATTTAGGCTATATCATATTTCTTACGATTCCTCTTTATTTAGATTCGCATGCACTGCACAGTAGGCATGTTTCTATTTTTGTTGTGTTTTAAAGTGATTTGACACCGCATTAAACATGTTAAACGTGTTACTTTTAGTTTATGAACACAAAAGTTAGGGAACCAATATCGTCGCGTTCAAGAGCTCAAGTGTGTGTATTTGAGTTGTTCTTGTTGAGTAATGAGTTTTAGAGCATCAGTGTTCCCCATTTTTTAACAGTTTGAAGTGTCATATAATTGACTTTCCAAGGTATATTTTTATTTTCGCTTCTTTTTCTTTAGGCAGCTCCTTGACTGGCAGATATGGCCTTTGGCCTGAAAGACTGTGACCAGCTTTTATGGTGCTTGTAAAAGAAGAGCCAGGGCAGCATTGAATGGGTTGATTTTGATTTCCTGGCATTTGCACCAGCAGAATGACTTGTTCTTGCTCCGTTTTTATTTCGGGACTATCTTCGGGGCGCCGGGGCAAGAGCTGGGTGCAGGCTCAGAATGTTACCACATCAAGAGCTTCTCACCCAACATGCTTATTTACATACACACTAATGGTGTGTGGTTACAGCCATGTGCAGCTGATTTCCTGTGGGAGACTATATTTAGCCCTGGCAACATAAGAAGAAATGTCATAAGCTGAGTTTGGTGTATTTAAAAACGGGAGTGTGTCGTTCACCGCTGACCATATGAGCGGAGGGGCTGGTAGCTGGATCTAAGAGTGGGCTGCTCAATACTGGTTCTGTTGTCTGGGCCTTGTGTGAGCTAAGAAGGAATGTGACTACGCTCGTAGGTATTTCAGGGTGGCTGTGAGTCCTTGTGTTGGAGTTTCCTTTTGTACAAAAATAGATGCTTGTCTCACTTCCACCCCTCCCACCTTTTGATTTGAACGAGAGATTAGGCTGGCGGTCCCAGCTCTTTTGATTTGGGCTGAGTTTCCGCACAGTTCAAGCCTTCTGTTGGTGAAAATAAGATGGCAAGTGACATTTGTTAGATAGTCGAAGCATTACCAAGCTGCTGTTTCCCATTGCTGTGTGCCAGCAATAGAGCTGCGGTAGAGTCCACCACAACAGGTGCTTTAAGACAACATCTTATTTTCCACACTCCCCTAATGCAAATTATTCTCTTTTTTAAGTTGCTTTCTTAAAGGACACTAATGACAATTACCTGTTCCATACAATGTTTTGTTTGTTTAAAAAAAGAAATTCTTAAGGAGGTTTTGAAATCCAGTCCAAACTCATTCAAAGTATCTCAAGGAAGAGTTTCCCCCATTAGCGGCGGGTGCTAATGCTGTGTAGGCATGTTCTATAGCATCACTTATCATTGGAGCTCAACTGGGTTCTGCCATAGAGATAGACATCTCACTGTTTTTAGATCACTGTTTTTACAAAGCCAGACTTGGAACCGTCAGTAGCCAAGCTTTAACACCCAAACAAGATTACATTGGTGTAGTTGTGGTTATACAGGTAGGGTTTCACCATCTAATCCAGACGATCCCACAATATACCCACTGTTGCTATTTGAGTGAAGTATAGTGGAGTCCGTCCTGATCTGTGTCTGTGGCTGTCAGCGCTATGTTAGCCCGGTGAAGCCACAGAGACTTGCTGTTTCACACCTCCGCCCAAAGGCGTTCCCATGTGTGTCTTTTTATTTTAATTTTTTTTAGTAGTGGTAGAGACAGGACGACTTCTTTTTGTGGCGGGATTAAGCCTACACATTCTGGAGGCCTCTCTTTAGTAATAGTTAATAAATGCTGTCAAGAGTCAGAATACTGTACAAATATTGTTTTAATCCTGCCGTGAAATGAGTCTTGTAAGTCTTTGCATGTGTGAGGGGAGTAGAATAGCCAACACTGCTAATTTCACAGTCCCTAGTAGTTGACACTCTAGGCTAACCTACTTCATGTAACTCAGCTAGGATAAGAAGCAGTGTTTTATTCTGCATCAGTAAGGTCCTGGTTTTCAAGCTAAACTACGCTCTAGCCTAGTTTAAAGGCCTAGATTTTATTCATCTCCAAGTCCTACATTTCGAATGTATAGAGTCAGGCAGGAAGAATGCGCTAGGAAGTATGTGTAACCCACTTCCACTGTAGATAAGAATGGCCCGATAGCTGCATCCCGTAGTCTGGTCTCCTTTTAGACCCAAGTTTGCTCGTCACAGGTGGGCTGCCTTGTTGCACGTAAAGAAAGGAGCATCTTTGTTTCGTCATGTACCTTTGGTTTATTGAGTTACAGGGCCTCTTGGCCACTAATTCATAGAGGGGGGGTCATGTGAGGGAGGCTGGGGGCATGTTTCTGATGCCTTTGTTCTCAGCCCAGGCCCAGCTGCCAGTTCACTCAGAACCCAAGCAGGTTTGCAGCAGAACTGGAGCATGTGACTGAAGCAGCATCGAATGACAATCACTCAAAAAGAGTGCTGACACACTTCTGCCCGCGCTGAATGGAGCCCACTATAATGATGAAAAGCTCTTTTAGATGCAGTATCATGATTTTAAAAGCTGCTAAAGTGAAGCCCGCCTGCCCTCCCCATGCTCTCTGGTGAGGGGGGGGGGGGGGGGGGGTCTGTGGGGGATGGGGACGGGGGTGGGAGTTTTATAATCACCGTGTGTAAGGTGAACATGTTACAATGTAAGAACCGCTCTGCTGGCCAGCTGAGTCTTCCTCAGGCTACAGATATATGACCTTCTATATGGGGAAGGCTCGGGTGTGTTCCCAGTAGCGTGCTACTGTATCCACACGCCTTTAAGAGCACTCCCAAGTGCTTGTTGCGTAACTGTTCATAGGTGAATCATGCACTAAAATGATCACTGCTCCCTGACAACCATCCTCTGTCTGCTTCTACTTCCTCACTGGATTCTTCATAGATTGACTTGCGTATTCCATGATCTCTGTAGCCCTCCTGCGTGAAATCATTTCTCGGAGGGAAATACACTCTATAGTACCTTTTTTATATGACCTTCATCAGGTGGCTACAAAGTGTATTATTTGTCATGGGGAGCTAGTGCAGTTTTCACATTAAAGTGAGTTACTCATAGTTTGTCTGGTTTGGGACGTACCCAGCAGCAGACTGTTCAAAGTGATCCCAGGGTCACACAAGAGAGTTTCTCTTGGGATTCTGTCTGATTGGGTGAGCTTCTGAAGGAAAAGCATTTCCTGAATTCTTGAAGTCTGTCTGCTGCTTGAAATGTAAACAGCCAGCAGGATGTTACCACACAAGACAAAAATGTGTGCGGATTTCAAAAGGAAGATTGGGAGATAGGGACATGCATGCATTAAGCATGATCCTAAGGCCTAAATTGTTGGAAAATAACAACACAGGCAGTTGATAATTGACTGAAATAGTCTGGATTTATCCTTTATCTCTGACTAGATTAAGTTTTGTTTGTATGGTCACATTTCCAAGAGAAAGGACCTTCAAGACTGATTTAATTTAAGTTAATATTGTTTATTGAATACCAAATGTATTTAATTGTATATTTAGATTTACTCTCTGTTATTTTCTGACACAAATAGTAATAGTAGCTTGGCTGGAGTTTCAGATACTTGTATTACACGACTCGTCAGGCATCATTCTAGTGTCTCCTCCAAATTCACCAACATTCACAACCTTCATTCTAGTGTCTCCTCCAAATTCACCAACATTCCCGAGCTTCATTTGTAGTGTCTCCAAATTCACCAAGATTCCTGGTATTCATTTTCTGATGAGAAATTGTGTTGGTTTTATTTTTTGGCTGGAAACACTGTTTTTTTTTTCCCTGGAGAAGAGCTGCACCAGTACGTTTATTCTTTGAAGGGGGGAGCAGTCGAGGACAGTGTGGTGTTCACTGTCCTTCCATTAATACAACACCAGCAACCCACATGCACGAAAGGGCTGTATTCATCACGAGTTTTGGACTGATTGCAAAGTGTGATCTGAATTGGTTCTCAACCTCTTTTTTTCTTTTATTACTATTAAGGTCCATCACGGGTAAATATGTCTTTATTACATCCAGGGCCTCACGTTACTGCACATCACCGCCAATGTAATGCAGATTCCCGTATACATGTCACTGCTCACAGTGTTGCAATGCACTGGACCAGTACACTTCCACTGCAATACGGGCAGCATCCCTTTGATCTGTGTTTTGAAGCTTTGAGCTGATTGAGTGCCTTGAATCATGTCTGAGAACAGTGGCGTGAAATTTAGTTTGTAATATTGGGTTCCGCCGTACAGTCTTTAATGCATTCAGGCAGGTTTTATGAAAACTTGCACATTTAACATTGCTTAGGCAGTGGGCAGAGTGTTTATAACATGGCTGTGTATACCTCCTGGTTACCTTCTAGTTCACCGGAAGAGGGTGGTTTGGTGAGCCAAATATCACAATTTATTGTGCCTCACTGATTCTTGGGAGATGTCTCCCTACTGGATATTGATACTTTGATGTAAGGGAATGAGCGTCACGGGAAAGGTTGATGTTTACAAAACTTTTTTTTTTTCTTCTCATAGTCAGTCTTTGAGAAGAAGCAGGTGGCAGTTAGCCCTTCAAAGCTTTGCATTCAGTCTGAATGCAGCTTGCGTTGCCATTGTTCTCAGTGAACAATTGTCTTTTCCAAAGCTCTGAAGAAGACTGTTAGAGGACTGTTCATGTTCTTGTAGAACAAGCTTCGTTTCAGCTTTATCCTACCCCCCTTTAGTATGTGTGTAATGTGACTAAATATGTTCACCAGGCTCTTCTGAGACTTGGTGGTTGACTGCCTTTGCATACTTTAGATTCTGTGTCAGGCCTGGTATTTTTTGTAAATGTATATAGTTTATTTTTTGTAATTAATTATTTTCACTAAATTCACTATCATTCTTGCTAATGAGTGATGGATGTAACCCTTGAGATGAGTTAATATCCCTACTGCTCCTGAAATGATCGTGTTATTGAGTGGACCCATTTATTACACGGACCGTATTTGATGCAAATGGAATGACCCACTCCAGCTACACCAGACTCCAAGACTCCTGGCCCTCTTTTCCATATTGAGTAATAATTGACCACTACCACCTAGACTAGGAGAGAGAGATTGACGTCCATTCGGTTTGCCATCATGTGATCCAGTGAGGTGAATAGAGGTAGGCTATTCATTCTGCTTTGTCAGACCATCCGCAAATGCTAAAGGAGTGCTTCTCCGCTCACTGTAGCAGAACTTTAATGAGCTAACAAAGAGATTTTCATTCCTGATCTTTTTATTCACTTTTCGGTAGATCTCCAAAAGGTTAACAAAAGCACTGAAAAGACCTTGCGCTTTTAGCAGAAACCCTTTCAAAAGCTGCTACACTCGGAAGGAAATAATGTGGCACACTTTCTTTTTGCATCATAATGAGCGTGTTCATTTTATAATTGCCCCTAGAGGTACACCTGCCAGGCGGTCAGGCTTCTAAATGGGGCTATTTAGACAAGTTTCACCTGCATACTGCCTGTGATTCAGAACAGAACAACAGAAGCCTGTTGATGTTTGCCTCCCTTACTCATCGCCCCAGCCAGTCCTTTTCTGTCTGCTGTAAAAGCCCTTTGTTGTCCCCTGCTCGGGGCTTTGTTAATGAGTAAATGGCCAATGCTGTTTGCAGGTCGGGTGTTTCATGGTGTCACGTGCACCATAAAAATAGTAGTGTGATCCTGCACTTTAACTCCTGGATTGAACTGAAATGCATGATTCATCACACAGCAAAATGCCAACGTATGCTTACCTGTCTCCTATTTTCTTCTGTTTTATTATATTGGTTAGTTCTAGAGATGAGCAAAAGGGTTGTCTGATCACATATTTGATGTTTACTTATAGCGTACGTACAGTTTGATTTAATTGATACTTTTAAAGGTCATTTTTTGAGAGCTAATATTGACATCTGTATCTCCAGATTTGCAAAGAAGTTGTTGAGGTACACATGGTAGTTTCATGTTATTATATGCAATTTTAAACATTTTATGTAAAGGTAGCCTATTCAATCTGTGTGATGGGAGTTTGAGAACCTAAATCAGTAGTTTGAGGAATATAATTATAATATATATATTTCCCCATATATAATG
>NW_024880346.1:0-24999 GCF_900700415.2 Clupea harengus
TTACAGCTGCCCATACCCACCACACTATTATGCACAAATCATACTCTACTCAAATTAGAATAAATACTATATGTCTAGCCAGCCTATTTGCCTGTAACTGCTCACTAGCCCCTGGTCATCTTCACTGATATGTCCTGTCCAAATATGGAGTGAGATTGACCCTACCTAGATGCCTGATAAGCCAAACAAGAGGAGGGCATCGCTGGAGCAGCTGGTGAGTGCACTCATAACCCCCACATTCAAAGAGTGGAGCGCTTCCCTCACACAGAGCCAAGGCAGTGAGTGCTTGGGAGTCCTGTCCTGATCCCTGACAATTCACACCAGTTTCACCTTTTATTTTGATATCTCTGCAAGACAAATGCCTGAGTAAACGGTTGGACGCAACAATATACCTCAGTTTATCATGTTCGAACACTATTTACAATATACCTTAAGTGTATCATGTTCGAACACAACACACAAGGCAGAATGTTTGATAGCTACAACCTTATCATCTGTCACAATTACTATTTTTAAATGTATTTACTTGTCCTTTCAATACAAGCTACAAAAAAATTAAATTTCAAATCACCATGTCAAGGAATCTAAACCTCTGCAGTCAACACCAAATAAACTGAACCCCCAGAAGAACTGAAATGTAGGGCTGGAGGACGGGGGGGGGGGGGGGGGGGGGTCTGAATCAGGTCTCACTGTTATGGGGCCTACTTGTTTCAAAATGCTCACATTTAGTTTATGCCCATTCTCCACTTTTCCTATTTTTACTTTACTAGCATGTATGGTGTACTGTTAGGGCCAACAAACCGTGAGTATGATTGCATGGGCTAAATTTGGCTAGATTGATCTCCCTGTCAAACAAGAAATTACTCCTGGTCAATTAGTATACCAAAGGCTTGAACTGAACATGCATACATTGCATCTAAGAGTTGTTTACTCTATGAAAGAAGTGAGTGAGTCACCTATACTGGCTACCAAGAACTGTTCTGAACTTCTGTTGATGTGCGAATGTATATTAACGATTATCATTGGTTATCCTCCACTGACAAACGATGGCATTAGCTACCTTTGTGGCTATCTATCTTATCAACTGTCAGCAATATATCCAGAGAATGCTGCATTGGATATGATGATATGGGATATGATTTGTTTCACAAATTAAACCAACAATCAAGTTAACCTCATCACTCAACTAATGATAATGTAATTTTGCTGTTGAATGTAAGCTATGTGGTAGAGGTGGGCGATATGAGCTAAAATTCATATCACGATATTTTCCACTGTCCAGAAGATATCGATATGATATCACGATATATGAGGGGGAAAAATCTGAATCACATTTTAATAGCCCTTCTTAGCTAAATTATATTAGTTAAGGCAAAATATGTCATCATGAAAAGTAAAAATCAAATAATGATAAAATAAATATGTATCTACTGATATGTGCTACAAATGTAATTTCTGTACGATTCCAATAATTTCAAGCATTTTTATAATCAAAAATCGCTGAATTTGCGCATGTCCTGTTCAAACAGAGAGACATGCGAGGTGAGGCAGCGACGAGCAGCGCCTCATCTCAGATTGTGCAATCCCTCACTACAGTTGAGCGCATGCCTTTTGCTTTCTCGTTGTTTGTCACCACTGTAGTATTTGTGGACACTTGTATTATATGTCCTCTCTATCCATAGAATAGGTCATGTATTTCACGTATGTGTAGAACCTATGTAGTCTTGCTGATCTGACATAAAACATATTAATATACATTCTTTTTTTCGTAAGAACCAAGAAAGGTTAGGTTAAAATAAAAAAAGATGTAGCTACTTAGTACTATCACTCAGTTGAAATTTGGAACAAAACAATATGAATGCCAAATTCGAATTCATGAATAAATCGCGGTATCCACGGTATTGCAAAATTCATATCATAGCGTGGCACAATACCGGTTTTTACTATCAAACCGGTATATCGCCCACTCCTACTATGTGGTGACTGATGACATCAATGCAGTAATGCATTTCACATGAAAAATGATCACCCTACCATGGAGACACAGATCAGACTGTTGTACTGTGCAGCGGTCAGCTGAGATTCATGCCTAGGAAACAAGTGTATTGCCAAAGTTGCAGTGCAACCTCTGGTAGACAAACTACACAATGACAACATTGGTAATATAGTTGAATGATCAATCTTCAGCTTTCCTTTACAAATGTAGGTTTTTTCATCCATTATAAACTCATACAAATTGACCGGCCATTAGCTATCGGCCCATAATATCAGTCAGGCTCTAGTGAGTAGTGTTTTGGCATACAGGGCAGTGGGTTGTCTGACCTTGTTAGATTTGATTTACGCTGTATCAAATTAAATCAAAACAATTGTTTCAATAACAATTGAATGCCTATGACAACATGCTATTCATGTAAAACAACATGTCTCTGCAGCTGATGTGCATGTACACCCATGGGAACCCTAAAACCTTACAGACCCCCCCCCCCCCCCCCTCCACATACATGAAACTAATTCCAATTTAACCCTTGAACACAGCCTAAGGCTTAACACACACTGCCCGCACTGCGTGTGCCTGTGTTGCAGTACTTTTTGTGCCTGTGTTGCAGTACTTTTTTCCCTTTGATAATGGCAATACAAAATCATCCATCATTGATGGTACAAAAAGTGAAGACCACAATGTTGTACTTTTATTTAGTTGTACAGTTGACTTTTATTACCCTCGTTCAGAGTAAGGGGGAGAAAGAGTGCAACTGGAAACTACTAACTTATCGATATAATGAAATTATACTCTACATTTGGTTACTGTATAGTACACATGTAGCCTCCATGTTCCCCTTTTATGACATGCACTTGCTTGTAAAAAAAAATATATAATATTAGCCCAGATAATATATAGCCCTGACATTGAAACTGCAGTGAAACGTGTCAGATTATGTAATGTTGATGGTATGATGTCAATATGACTATTAAAACTTCTATTTACTGCTGAGAACCGCTTTCCTCAGGCGTGAAAAATAGGCTCTGTCATGGCAAAAGGTGTCCGGGCGCCAACATAATGGCTTTCGAATGACTCTTCAGTGACAGTTGCTAAACCAACGCTAGCATAACGTAACCCGGACGCCTTTTGGCTATCAGTCGGAGAGTCTCAAGAGTCGTTCGAAAGCCATCAGCTACTTTTTAGTCGCTTAATATTGTGCCTAAACGGACACTACTTAACCCAGACACTTTTTGGCTATCAGTCAGAGAGTCTCAAGAGTCGTTTAATATTGTCGCACAACGGAGGAATTGCTAATCGCTAACGAGATGCTAGCGGCTAAACCTACTTGCTTACTTACTTACAGGAGACCGGCAGCCAATATTAAGAGACTAAAAAGTAGCTGATGGCTTCTGAACGACTCTTGAGGCTCTCTGACTGTTAGCCAAAAAGTATCCGGACACTACGTAACTGACTGTATCAGTCAGAGAGTCTCAAGAGTCGTTCGCAAGCAATCAGCTACTTTTTAGTCGCTTAATATTGTGCCTTAACTATGAAGTATTCCGTTTTAGCTACACCTGCCTGCCGGTATCCTGTAAGTAAGCAGATTGCAACAGGTTTTGCCGCTAGCATCTCGTTAGCGATAAGCAATTCCTCCGATGAGCTCTATAGTTAAAGGTGGTGCAAACAATTCCCTGTTTTGTGAAAATGTAATCGTAGGTGCCGTCAGATATGTCTAATAATCACAACACATTAAGGACTTTCTTAAAGCAACACAACGGAGGAATTGCTAATCGCTAACAAGATGCTAGCGGCGAAACCGGTTGAAATGTGATTACTTTGATACTATAACAAACTAGCGAGTCAACAACTTTCCTAACACAGTCAAACATCAAGCACATGGTTGTTTTGCTTGGTTTATTGCAGGTAAAATACAGGCAAGCTGGTCTCAGGTAGCAAAGTATAATGCAAGATGCTCTGGGGTAAATCGCGTTATTGAGGTATTTAGTGCAGCGCAAGTCTATCACTTCCAAAAAAGTGTCCGGGTGACGTAATGCTAGCGTTGGTATAGCAACTGTCACTCAAGAGTCGTTCGAAAGCCAATATTACATCACCCTGTTCACATGGGTGCCCAAATGAAAATGAACAGGTAAGACAGCCAGTGTGAAACAGTGCAGGGCTGCTTTAATGCTCTCGCTGCTCCCGGTGGGAATGCAGAGTAAAGAGGCGGACAACTTCAAACAAAACAAAAAGTAAAAAAAGAACTCACCACTGAGCCAGAAGATCTGACATCATATCCACACTGTGTGTTTACGACGGTGTCCTACACCGGAATAAAAAAAGTCTGTAAGTTGGTGAGTCAACGCACTAGAGGGAAACAGACAAGAAATACAGGAGAAGCTTACAAACACAAATTATATTAAGAACAGAGACATGCTTTGGGACAGGACTCCACAGCAGGGTCACTATGACAACAGGAGAAAGGGACTCACAGCCGGGTCACTATGACAACAGCAGGGTCACTAAGACAACAGGAGGGTCACTAAGACAACAGGAGGGTCACTAAGACAACAAGAGGGTCACTATGACAACAGGAGAAAGGGACTCCACAGCAGGGTCACTAAGACAACAAGAGGGTCACTAAGACAACAGGAGAAAGGGACTCACAGCAGGGTCACTATGACAACAGGAGAAAGGGACTCACGGCAGGGTCACTAAGACAACAGGAGGGTCACTAAGACAACAGGAGAAAGGGACTCACAGCAGGGTCACTAAGGCAACAGGAGAAAGGGACTCCACAGCTCTCCCTGCTCTTCTGATGGCTGATGTTCCCCTGGCTGCAGTTGAAGTAAACATTCAGATTCCAGTCATTGGGGTCCTTGGCACCACAGCAATGGTTCTATTATTGGAAAGAAGCTTTACATCAGAACACATTGTGACAGCCAGTTCCTCAACTACACAATGTGATACACACACACACATACGCAAAAGCACAAAGTGGCTGTGCCACTAGAGCCAGTGTCCCTCACCATTCGCTGCAATGAATCAATCAGGTTCTGAAGGTCTATATCATCACGGTAGGCTTTGACATTCTGAAGAAAGAAGTCATTGATCCATTCTCTCACGTGTTCTTGGAACGTAAACGCCAGCACTGCCATGGCTAGCTCCAGGAAGAAGATTAAGACAATGATTCCTGAAAACTGAGACACAGAGAGGGCAACAGTCAATGATAAACAGTGAAAACTGAGACTGCCTTTATTTTCATCTTGTGGCAATGGACTCATTCTGAATGGCCAGATAGAGAACTCACAAACTTAAGGAGGCATATGTTTTCCCTCAGTGCGCCTACACAGCCCGCAAAGCCCAGGGTGAAGGTCACGGTGCCAACCACCAGCACCACCCACACTGGATCGAAGCCATGCTGCCTGGTCACCTGTGTCAGGTCCAACAGTACTCCCTTTTGGATAGAAGAAAAATGACATTGTCCAACATAGACATACTTTGTGCACGTGCAAGCAATAACTGATACTGATAAAGTGGCCATATTACCTACTGTTAATTTGTTTACCTAAATGTATTTCTTTATGTGTTTATCAAATTGATGTTTACTAACTACATTTTCTTCATCTGCCATGTTTGGGCTTCTCTCCCCTCCCTCTCCCAGGCCAGCCCCCCTTTTTCAATCGCTACCTCTCTACCAGGCTGCCTCCAAGCAGAAGCTCAAGGTCTTATCTTATGTCATACTGTATATACCATATTTTTCTATATTTATATTACCATTTGCACATACTCTGCACTCTTCTACTTTGCACTTCTGGTTAGATGCTAACTGCATTTCGTTGCCTCAGTACCTGTACTCTGTGCAATGACAATAAAGTTGAATCTAATCTAATCTAATCTAATCTAAGGTTTCTTCCTGTTAAGAGGGAGTCTTTCCTTGCCCTCTGTGCTTGTTGCAGCATGCCTCAGGCTCTGGGCCCTGAATTGAATTGAGTCTAGTTCAAAATACAAAAAGCCCCACCGAGAATGCAGGAGTCTGGGCAAACGTTTGAACACTTTGAGTACCCACGTTGAAAAGTGTTTCATTATTATTTAGTTTTATTTTCTTCATGTTAATCTGTTATTTCTTAATCTGAAATATTTAAAATAACAATACTTTACCTTTTCACTCCAGGCCCAAAATCCAGCACCAATGAAGAGAGCCCCCGCCAGCTGAGGAGGAAGACGAAGAAAGACGAAGAAAGGCACACAGAGACGTACAAACTGAGCTTAAATGATGTCAAGTGAAAATGGCATTTCAGTCCGGCATCCCTGACTCCCTGAAGTCCATTGCCTATGTCAGTGCTTAGGGAGGGAGATGATGTATGCCTCCCTCACGGTCCTTTTTAGGTGTTGAGTGTGAAGTTGAAATGCTGTCTACAAGGTAACCGTTACTGAAGCTCTACAAGCACGTCCATTTTCGCCACACACCCATTTCCATATACACACCATCACAGCCTTTCTTTTTCCAAAACATGGTATTCGCGTATAGCTTATTTAAATAGATGTCACATTGATGTGTCCTGTAAATGAAGTGAAGTGAAGTGAAGATATTGTCCTAATTGCACTCAAAGCCTGTCCTAAAAATAGTCAAATTCAGACTCTAGCCTATAGGTCTAATACAGGCTGTCAGATCGGCATTTTGGCACAGAATTATGCCATATATAAAGTTTTCTTGGCTCACACCGATAATAAATTACAGCAACCTTATTTAATGCTGTGAGGACTAAAGAGTGGTCTCTCAACGTTGTTGGGGTCTTCTGCAGTCTGGTGACAAACACAGAGAGAAAAACACACATGAGCACAAATGCAATTCTCACTCTTTGCATCTTCTGATCAGTAATATAGATTGCAATGTATGCATCCATTTTTTTACCTCAGGGATGTGACACATAGCCTAACTGGACTGTCCTAAGGAGGTGACACATAGCCTAACTGGACTGTCCTAAGGATGTGACACATAGCCTAACTGGACTGTCCTAAGGATGTGACACATAGCCTAACTGGACTGTCCTAAGGATGTGACACATAGCCTAACTGGACTGTCCTAAGGATGTGACACATAGCCTAACTGGACTGCCCTAAGGATGTGACACATAGCCTAACTGGACTGTCCTAAGGATTTGACACATAGCCTAACTGGACTGTCCTAAGGATGTGACACATAGCCTAACTGGACTGCCCTAACTTTTTGAATGGGGCAACAGGGGATGGAGACATGTCAGGAAATGCCTTCATCATGGAGTGATGCAATGGAGTGCCTCACTGTTGAAAAGAAAGTCATCTAAATCAGGAGATGGTCATCGTCGCTCCAGCCCCCAGTCCACTAATTGTCAGCAGAATCAGATAATGATCTGTATTGAGCATCATTGGCGTCTTCATCACCTTTTTGTATAAAGCATCCATAATACTGGGCCTTGCCATAAAAACTCTCCTGTCGACTCTTCAGTTCAGGTAAAAAAGAGGGAGTTCCCTCAAACAAGGGTGCGCCAGAGTTTATCCATAGCCTGCCAGGACGACAGTCAGACAGACAGACAGACACACACACACACACACGAGTCAAAAACATCTTCCACTGTCTCTTCCACTGGAGCCATACACCGCACAAATACTATCTAATGCACGGGGTAGATCTGTGAGCAGTGGAGCAGTGGGGAAGTTACTACTATCAGGTCTTCACATTTGGAAGCACATTTCCAAATGCAGCATTGTTGGATCCCTGGCACTCACAATGCATATATATGTCACTCAAAAAAGTAGAGGTATGCTTCATCCATGATGTTGTTCCAAGGAAATCTGTTAAGGAGCAGCTCTTGAAGAATGTGATCACCCACCAAAAAGAAGCAAGGGGTGTCACCCTCAAGGAAGAAGCCACTTTTTTAGAGTAGCAAAATGTCAGCTTCCTCAACAGTGATCTTTAAGACTTTGCCACAATCAAGAAACACCACCCCTGAGGTTCAGAATGTTAAGTACACACATTAATTAGTTTAATGGTAATTTGTTATTTAATGCAACTTAACTCCAAACCGGGGACAAGAAGAAAAAGGAGGCTATTCAGTATGAGGCCAAGTTGTTCAATGTTTTGTTGGGGTTGTATTCTTTGGCAACAGACACGACAGAGAGGCCCCAGGCCCAGGCACAACACTCCAGGATGTACCAAACAAAAGCCAAACCCAACAAAAGGAATGTTTTGCAGCTTTTGGACCTCAAGTTACAAGAAAGATCCTTCATTGATTCAGACGCAACTAAATTACAGGCCAGGTCCGTGAACATATCACAAGCCTACCCTTGCTTTCAGGGGCTTGACAATGTAAGCAAGTTCATTCATTTGGACTAGGTGTGTTCTATGTACAGCTCCAGTGGTGCCTGTGCCTGTGCCTGTGCCTGTGCCTGTGCCTCCTGTGTATGGATGAACTCCAGTGCATCCTTCATCGAGGGAACTCGCCCTTTTGTACCTGAATTGAAGAGCTGATGGGAGAGCTTTTCTGGCAAGGCCCATTATTATGGAGCCTACAAAAAGGTCCTGACGCCACCAATGATGCTCAACACAGCAACATTAGAGGAGTGGAGGAGGAGAGGAGGAGGAGGAGATGAGGAGAGGAGGAGAGGAGAGGAGGAGTGGAGGATGGTCCAATGATGATCAACACAGGAGTGGAGGATGGTCCAATGATGGTCAACACATCAACACATCAACATTAGAGGAGTGGAGTGGAGGAGGAGGAATGGAGGAGAGGAGGAGGAGTGGAGGAGAGAGGAGAGGAGGAGTGGAGGAGAGGAGGAGGAGTGGAGGTAGAGGAGGAGTGGAGGAGAGGAGGAGGAGTGGAGAGGAGGAGAGGAGAGGAGAGAACAGATGAGAGAGAAGAGGAGAAGAGAGAGGAGAGGAGAGAAAAGAGAGGAGAGGAGAGGAGAGGAGAGAACAGAGGAGAGAGAAGAGGAGAAGAGAGAGGAGGAGGAGGAGTGGAGGAGAGGAGGAGAGGAGTGGAGGAGGAGAGGAGGAGAGGAGGAGTGGAGAGGAGGAGTGGAGGAGAGGAGGAGTGGAGGTCCAACGATGACCATCTCTGATTAGATGATTTTCTCTTCAACAGTGAGGCACTCCATTGCCATGATGAAGGCATTTTGTGCCGTTTCCATCCCGTGGCCTCACCCAAGAAATGAGTACACCCAAGGCTATGCGTCACATCCTTGAGGTCAGAAATGTATGCATGCATCACAATCTATATTACCGATCAATAGATACAAAGAGTGAGAATTGAGAATTTGTGCTCATCACCAGACTGTAGAAGACCCAAACACCTTCCTGAAGGGGAGACCACTCTTTAGCCCTGTCTCCATCATCTGTGAAAGCAACAGCATACTGGCCATCGGGTGACTCTCCCCAAAGAGGATCTATCAGAGTGTGACGTATTTCATTACACCCTTCACGTCACATATCGGAAGGATTTTGCAACGCTCCTTTGTGCTGTCAACAGAAGTCCTCTCGAACGCCCTTCACAACCAGGACATGATGACAACATCTGTCAGAGAGTGAAAAAAGTTTCTTAGTGGCTAAGGAAGTGATTGTTCTAATGGCAAGTTTGCAGGTTTTACTGCGAAAGGTTTTTGCTGCTGTTACTTCCCTATTATTGGCTTGGGGTGTCACTGCACATTGCACAATTTTTGGTTGTTGAAGTGACTGAACTGACATTCTTGAGTCTAAGTCTTCAAGAAAGAAGTCAAACAGTTAGTTCGGATCTAATTTCTAATTAAACAATTCAATTATAATGTACATAAATGATTTAAAGGTCCAGTGTGTAGTTTACTTGTGAAACTTTAAGGTTCTCCGACGGTTTTGCAATGTAAAAACCCCGTTATTGTAACTGAAAAATACATCTGAGGGGATTTGCGAGGTGTCTGAGCCAGCTATCTAATGTTAGCATGCTACTGCCCACAAGGTAAACAGCGTTGGGTTGGGTCAATCACAGCCCTTGTGGCTTGCGTCGCCTTATCGGATACACAAGAGGTGCTCGGAGGGGGTTCAAAACGAACTTGCGTGTCTTGTGTGCTTGCGTGACTGCGTAAAAGGCAGACCATAAATTAAGCTTCAGGCTTGATATTTAAACAATGCTTCATGATCTTGTAGCTTGACAACATGGAGAGGATCCCGACAGAGATACACCTGCGTCTGTTAACCTCTAACTGTAAAGAAATTGTAACTTGGCATTTAATGCATTGAACTTTAAGACACTAAGATGGATAATTGAGAAAAGCAATTGATATTACAAAAGATTAGGTTAAACATGTTACATTTCAAAGTAAAATTGGTTTCCTGACATTTCTAAAGTAAATTGAACTTACCTGGGCTTCTTGTTTTTGAGAACTTACTTTTTGCAGTGCCAAAATTGTTAAAAATGATATCGGATATAATGTCAATTAAGAGTTATGAGCCTCCAAAAGGACTAGAAGACCAGTGTTTAAATTCACATTATGTAAGCAGGCCACTTAACATGTTCAGAGTGTCACAGTTTAAATACTAATAAGTGCAATCGATGTGCTGCAGGCATACAGCGCATCAGAAACCCTTAAATTATGCATTTCACCATATACGTTCCCATTATACTCATATACTAGCAGACATAATGTTTTTTTCATTAAATGATTTAATTTGTGTAGTTGTGGATTGTAGAAATAAAAAATCTAATAAAAAAAAATGATATTCACTGCAAGTAGAGCCATTTGTATATTATGCAACTTTAGGCTAGGTAGTTTTGATAGACACGATCAAGTGAGCCATAAAAATAACATTGCGAAGAGTTTAGTCTGACAGTTAAAACAGAATTCAGTTATTTCACTGACACCGAGTCACAACCCAATTCACCTGCACTGTTTACCCTCAATGTCACCATTAGTCTGCGCTTTCACTTAATGATTAGTGTTGCTTATTTATGTCAATTGTTGATTTTTGGGTTTTATATATTTGTGTTATATGCCTTACTTTAATAGTTGATCACTGAACATGTGTTTTGTTAAGTCATGTTTGTTTTCTTCTCAGTACTGGCTCCAAGGACAAGTGTACATATCTCCTCTCCTTGTTTAATTCCTTCTTTTCAGAAGAGTAACTTTGGGAAGCTATTTCCGAGTTTATCAGAGACTAGTGGATCAACTGAGTCTGAGTGAGTCTCCTTCTCTGTGGCAGTGAAAATTACCATCAAAATTTCACTCACCGAGACTTGATACAATCTATACCTCAAACTAGACCCGTTTGTGCCGGTAAGGAAACCCTGATCAAAAATGCACTTTTCCATGTTGGGTTTCACCTCTTGATACACTCTTCAAATCGTCTTTAAAAAAGGATGTGATGTTGCCACATAAAAGTGGCATAACAAACTGTTTAAGTTCTTCTGTAGTTCCACTGCAGCATCAACATAGCACTCATTTTCTAACTATGGACAGTCTTCAACATTCAGTTTCAAGATATGAATGTTGTGGAGAACATCATACACCACTGAAGCTCGATATTAACCACAGATTTGATTTACTCCTTAAATACTTGTCTGCTCTACTGCAAAAACCCATAGTGGACCCGTAATGGCCACAGGAACCCAAGAAAAGTTGCAAAGTATTTGTTGGCAAAATAAAATGCAGATATTTGCGCCTGGATCTTGTGTGGGGGGTATAAAAAGACACTACTGTACAACTAGGAGGACAAAACTAATATATATAAAAAAAAAAACAGTACTAATTTTCTGATTTTTTGTTACCACCACATCTCACAGCATAGCCTGCTACTGAGAAGCTAAGCTTATACACAATAGTGACTTAATAAACTACCTGCATCAACTTTCACAGCCTGCCATAACATTCACAAGCGTTAACAGCGTTAACAGCGTTAACAAGCAATCCATGGATTGGTCCAACAGATCAGAGGTTAGATTAGCTAGCTAATATGACCAAACGGTGTGATTTTCTTTCTTTTTAGATTAATTTCTTCAGATGCATTTTACTGTCCTTTTTGTAGACATCACACCCTTTCTCCCCCAAGCCATCTCTCCTGTGACAAGACATGCTTTAAAATAACTTGTGGGGGTTCTTAGGCCAAAGCCAAGCTTAATATATAGTAATAGGTATATTTAAATAGGACTACTTTCCAAGCATATTTTGCTATATACATATGTCTATGAACAGAGGTTGCATTGAACACAAGTCTGCAACACCCACCTGAAAATGTGCTTCACAAATGTACATATAGGTGACCTACACTATATGGACAAAAGTATTTGGCCACACCTGTTAATTATTGAATTCAGGTGTTTCAATCAGACCCGTTGCCACAGGTGTATAAAATCAAGCACCTAGCCTTGCAGTCTCCATTTGCAAACATTTGTGATACAAAATGGGTCGACATTGTGCCAACTGTGAAGTTTGGTGGAGGAGGGATAGGAGTATGGGGCTGTGCTTCAGGGTTTGGGCTAGGCCCCTTATCTCCAGTGAAGGGCAATCTTAATGCTTCAGCATACCAAGATATTTTGGACAATGCTATGCTTCCAACTTTGTGGCAACAGTTTGGGGAAGGCCTTTTTCTATTCCAAGATGACTGTGCCCCAGTGCACAAAGCAAGGACTGTAAAGACATGGTTGGATGAATTTGGTGTGGAAGAACTTGACTGGCCCGCACAGAGCCCTGACCTCAACCCCATCGAGCACCTTTGGGATGAACTGGAACGGAGATTGCGAGCCAGGCCTTCTCGTCCAACCTCAGTGCCTGACCTCATAAATGCTCTACAGAATGAATGGGCACCAATTCCCACAGAAACACTCCAAAATCTTGTGGAAGGCCTTCCAAGAAGAGTGGAAGCTGTTATAGCTGCAAAAGGGGGACCAACTCCATATTAAAGTATTTAAATACAATGCCATTACAGTCCCTGTTGGTGAAATGGTCGGGCATCCGAATACTTTTGTACATATAGTGAAATTTGAAATGAAAATTGTGAATTTTGCATAAAGAGGAGGAGTTAGTGTGTATTTTAGAACTGAGGGGTTGGTGAACAGAAACAGTGACCATTTTTGCCTTTGCCTGTAATTTGTTTCCCCAATGTGGCAAGAACAATAACACAAGGTAATGTGCATTGCTGTCAAAATAAATAAAAGTTCAAAGCCAAGGAAAGAGACCACGTTAAGAATGCGTACTAAACCACAAAAACTAAGCCTAATGGTTCTATTTTTCCTCCACTCTGTGTTCCGCATGCGACTACTCTTCCCTAAGGGATTGTTGAAGGATGCACACTTTAAAGCTTTCTTAAATGATGGAAACATGTAAGAAGAGAGGTGTCTGCTTTCCCAAAGCTTAATCAGTAAGGCAAGTAGTTTGTCTACAGTGAGTATAATTATTCAGTCATTGGTCAATATACTTACCCAAAATACGATATTATAGCTGAACATAAGGTATTTGTAACAGCAGCTGACTTCCGCACTTTCATATCGATAGTAATGCATTTTCCAGTCTTGTCCTGTAAAACAAAACAAAAAATAAGCCTACTATATATGGTGACCAAACAAAACCAAGGCTGTTCACAACTACTGGGCTGAAGTTGCCATGTATTGGCTACTGTATCTTGGCTCATCTTCATTGACCCGAATTAAAACGGCACAAAACTTGGGTGTTAATTAGTTTGGTGATTCATGACCAACTTCATTTCTCTGAGCATGCAGCTTTGCTCTCAAGGTCTTGGTTGTTTACACTATAATATTTGAAGATTAGACAATCACACAATATACTATCTTCTTGTGCAGACTCTGGTGATTTTTCTTAGGTCTGCAGCATCGTCGATGAGTTTTGTCTGGAATCTTGAATCTAATTTTCACACCACATTATCACACCAACCCAACGGCTTTTTTCCAATGAATACACTGACAAATAAAATGACTGAAAAGTACCTAAAATAATAAAATGTTCCGGTATACTTCAAGTATGTTCTCAGCACAGCACCAGTAGGACAGCGTGAACACCTGCCCCTTCATTAGTTGTTCTATTCACATTCTAAATAACTTCTATTAAATGCATGCCTACTGTACCATTTACCCAAACCAAAGCTGAGTAGTACGTGCTATGGACCAGTGTGCTCACTCACTCTTGACTGACTCACTGCTGGTGAGTATACAGTCTCCATACTGTCATTGTCAAAGAAAAAGCTCTGCTTGAAGTGTATGTTGTACTGTGAAGGAGGGCCTTTACGGATCAGTGTATGTTGTACTGTGAAGGAGGGCCTTTGCGGATCCCGGGTACAGCATACGCTGCCAACCAAAACTAAACAAATAAAATTCCCTTACATCTGGCCAGGCAGCCTCTCTCTCTCCCTCTCCTTCTACATCCTATTGCTAATGCTTATACTGATACTGATAAAGTGGCCGTATTACCTACTGTTAATTGCCTACCTAAATGTATCTCCTGACCTGTTTATCAAATCGATGTCTACTAAGAAACAGTCCTCTCTCTTATAGTGTGGCCATTGCTCGCAAATGATGATGATGTGGAAACATTGCTCCTCATCACCATATCCATCAAGTACATTTATGCATATTGGTAGCCGAACTCTACCCACTCACTTTGTTTCTTTCTTCCCCTCCTAGTCTAGACCATCTTCGCTGTGGGATGCTGCTGTAGTCTCTCCACCCGATCTACTTGTAGAAACCCCCGGCCTACACGTACCCATCTCCACCATACCGTCATAAACGTATTCTACCCCATACTCTATGCTAGCATTTTCCTGCAATATAAATAATTGCCACCATCGGCATAGTTTTCTGTTCCTACTCTACTTACCCTTGTAATAGTAACCCTATGAGCACATTGTATACCCACTAAGCTGTTTCGCATGCATCATGTATATACCATATGATGTTTGTATGTATTATGTACATTTACCCCATGTATGCTAGCATGCTCATCATGCTACATGTATGATTTCTTCTGCTATGTTCCTGATTGTTTCCCCTTCCCTTCTTCCACAGACCCCTGACCATTTTTGTGGAGTGTAGCACTTCCTGCTGTCACAACAATCAATCAAACAATCTATTTCTAGTTGGACGACTTGCCTCTCCTATGTGGGAAGATGGGTGGCTGTAATCCAACTTTGGCTGCAGTAACTTGCAAAAATAGCTAATGTCTACACATGTATTGCATTGGCAGTGACAGTTTCACAGGATGTGGGTAAGGTGTGGTCAGGAAGTTCACATAGAACCTTTTCTGCCAGGAGTGATTCTGACAGCTTTGTGGGTAATTGTGACTGTTACATTGCAGTCTTGGTCTGGGTGCTATACCCATTGACAACTGCCAGGTCTCTTCCCACTGGAAGGATAACGTTGTTGATCTGATAAAGGAATATGAGTGTGTCTTTTCCTGGCATTATCTTGACTGTGGTAAAGCATGTGAGTTCTACAGGATTAGGTTGACAGATGACAGTCCCTCCAGGTTGCTAGTCCCACAGGTTGTCCCCACCTCATTATCAGAAGTTGAAAGAGACGCTCTGGGCAGTGATGTGTTTTTCTCCACTATGGGTGATAATGTCTGATGATGTTTGATGTCTGACTATTACAATGTTACAATGATAAGTATTATTTAACTTTCTCATCTTCTTTAGGATGACATGAATAAAACCAGCTTCCTCATAACACAGCTACATTCATGAGGATGATGCGCTCATGATGATTATATTCATTATGTGTAGTGCATTGTAATGGGTTTTGAACGGCAAGTACAAAAGTACGACAATCATTTGTTTTTGAGGATTGCGTTGGCAGCGTCTGCCTGTGTTAAGTATTTCATCCATGTTAACAGGTGTTTAACGGCTGACAGAGTAAACAACGTTTATGCGGGTAAAGCGGGACATTCATCGAGCAGATCAAGGCGGAACTTCACGCCCACCTGAGATTTATACTACCAGACACAGCTTCGCTTCAAAACAGGTCGCAGGATTATTACATGTACATTTGTTGGGCAGTATGTTTCGTATTGTGGTCCATAGGGGATATTGACACAGATATGGATTTAACATTAACTGTTCATGTTTTTTTCGACGAAGTCTCCAATATCTCGTCACACTTCACAGACACACGGGTTGTTTAAATGACGAATCTGTGAACGACAACATCTGGCCCTCAAGGAATACCACAGTGGATTACGCATGCAAATCTCACCAGACAACATGGCCACCAGTTTGTCTTGAGGGCTGTTGACTTCAGACTATTGTTAAATAACTGAGCGCGCTCACATAGTTATAGTCTTTGTAATAGTCAAAATAACTAACACTAGCCAAGTAAGACTTAGTTCACGTTACCAAACTACTTGGTTAATTACGGTTGGCGGGCTTTGCTTGGCTAATAATGTTAGTTTGTCCTGAACAAAATAACCTTATTTGAAGTTTGGCGCTTTCATGAAATTAGTTAAAGAACTTACTTGCAAATGCACAGAAGATTAGTCGATCCGGTGAAAAGGGAGGAGCGATAACTTAGCGTATAGAGTTTCCCAACACAATTAGCCCTCGGTCAAAGAAAAGATACTGGTATTTGTCTCCATGACAGGCGAACTTACTAAAACAGCTCAACTTGCGTGTAGCCAGCCATAGATTTAGCATGGGCGGAGCAACAAACTTAGATATATGACAATCCACATCCAGGAAATGCAGCGTTCCGTGAGCAGCGATAGTCAAATTAGAGTTGATCTGGTACTTCTTCTTTTTCTTCTTCTTCTGTTAATTTATTGGCGGTTGGCATTGCGGTTTGGTGCATTACCGCCACCAACTGTTTTGGGTGTGGAGTATCAATGCTGGTAAAAACTTTCAAAATAGTCCTAAATAAAAACAAAACTAATAATAATTCATAGTACAAGCATCATATCGTTTCAAATTATCACTTTGTTTTCAAATATATTATTATTGCAAAGCAATGCACAATACTGTTCTTCCTAGGCTTCTTATTAAAGTGCATGCAAAGCAATTCAGCTCAAACTGCTTAACGGAGAAAGTTTATTCAAACATTGTAACATGTGTTAACAAACATAAAGGACACTTTAGCTATGTATTTTAATTTTTCTGAACTTTAAACTTTGTGAGATATTAAAGAGAAACTTATACAATGTCTCCCATAGACTTATATTGGGCCAATACAACTACCAAAGCAACCACCATGATTACCCTAGCAACACCTAAGTGAAGGTGCAGTGGGTACCAGCCTCACACAGGCACAAGAATAATGTAGGTACCATACCCTGTGAGCGGGCGCCGAATAAATGTTGGTGCAATTGTGTAAATAGTAATACTGTCCTCACTAGGGCCACCAAGAAAACATTGGTACTATCCTGACCACAGCACCAATAACATGTTGGTGATCTCACCACCATTCAACACAACAGCAGATCAAAGGTTGAACACATGGGGGCGCCACACAAAGTGTGGTGTCTACCACAGTGGTCAAAATAAAGATCAGTCACAAATCAGTCTCATGAATCAATCTAAAATATCAGTCTCATATTAAACTATCAATTTGGAGCTTTGATTGATAATTAACTGAATGACTTCAACTAAAGTTACCTTATTAATAGCGAGAAAAGGTTGAAGGTCTTCAGAGTTCTGAATAGAAGAGGTTGGCAGCATTCATTCTTGTGCAACATTAAATAGCCTAGCATATACAATCCAAGCATTTATTCACAGAATTATCAGAAATAATACACACAATATAAAACCTACCTAAATGCATCTAACTAATGAACTAAAGAGGACTGGGTGTGAAAGAGAGGGAGATGTTATGTGCTTATCTTTTTCCTACAGCACCTATTATGGGGTAATCTAATCACTGCACTCGTTTTGGGCCTGTACTGCTACTGTGCATTCATGGGCTCAGCAATTGTGCAATATCCAACTTGCTTGTCATAACTGGGGCATTGTGGTTCTCTCTCTACTTGCCCCTTCAAAAACAAGTAACACCGGTATATAAATGTGATGGCTATGAGCCATCCTCAATTCTCTCAAGCGCACACGTCATTGGCTTAAACTGTTTAAGCTTGATTGGTTCAGTGCAGGTGTGTTCAGTGTTTGGGTTTAAAGGTGCCATAGAATGCATTTATTCAGTATTTGAAATTGTTCTCTGATGCCTACATGGAATGTATGAACATGATCAGTGTTTTTGAAAAGTAGTGCGTAAGTGAAGGTGGGACAACGGCGCACACCTGCAAGACTGTTCCATGTTTTCAGAATGCTAGAAGTATGCAAGGAGTCTTGCCTAGCCTCTGAAGGATCCGCCTAGGAAGGACCCGTCCTACCAATGAAGAATCGTTTACTTATTAAAAACACTCATTGTGTCGCTTGCCTCAAGCATCATGCGGGACTCTAGAGTGGTGGCCATGGTTACAGGCAACTCTTTACTCATATGGTATTATGAAACTTAACGTTACAGTGATAGTGCCTAAAACTTTTATTTAATTTATTAGTTTTTTAGGTTAGTAGACAAATTATTTATTTTAAATCCGTAGCAAATATACTAGAATATTAAAAAGAAGATATGTTTTGTAATACAGCTGGCATTTAAGGAGTTTGAATACTTATGTTAGACACTGTAGATAAGGGTATTTGTTAAAGGCCTTGCATAATTTCATTCAATTAATGTCCACATCTTTTTATGCTGCTCTTCTTTTTCTGGTCCCATTTCGGTCTCCACTGTATTTCAGCCAAGTTTTTATTTTTTCTTCTGCTCCCTCAGCTCTGTTATGCTCTGCTTTTTGACTGCACCAGTCGGTTTGGCGAGTTAAAATGTAGTTATTAGTCTGTCTTTTGTAACGAACGGTTGTCATGTCTCGTAAAAAATAAAGATGTTGCCACAGCAGAAAAAGAATGGACTACATCATGTCACTTGCTTCAGGCAGCACGAGGGACTCTAGAGTGGTATCCATGGATACAGACAACACTTAACTCACACCCCACGGTTTCTTATAAAACGTAACGTTACAACTCTAGCGCCTAAAACTTCTGATTTCATTTATTCACTAGATTGTGGTTATCAAATCCTTATAAATCCTGATAAAGTGTTGCCCTGTTCTGCCCCTCCGTGATTTACCTTTGATACGTGTGGTTAAAGGAGATAAGGATAAGGAACACAATTCCGCGAGATCTCCCGCTAGTCACGTCAGCTGCAACCTACAAAGGGATGGAGAAACTGTCTGGTCTGCCGTTTTTCCAACTCCTCCCCGACTGAGATCGGCACCTCATGTAGACCATCAAGTCAGCTATCTAAATCGACCTCGAACGCATTCTCTTTTGCCATGGCCAAGACCGATGGAAGCTCCTATTTCCGAAGAAGCCATTTTTTTTGGATAGCAACTGTAACTCTATCTATGGGCTACTACACAGTAAGTTGGTTGTTAACTTTGTTGGCATCTAATGTTAACAAGCCATAACATGCGCTTTGCAATGTCTAATTCTCACGGATGTGTATAGGCAATACTTCACTATTTGGTCAGCATGATGGTGATTGAATGCACTGCTCATTGTGTACCTGAGAAGTTTCCAATGTAGCATGTCCTGATGCCACCGTCAAGCTAGCCGACATTTTTGTTTTTTGGAGGGGGCACTATTCCTATGTTTACGGTGTTCATTTGCATTTGAATGACGCGCGAATACACTCAATATGCCACACCGTTTCACTTTTATAATGCACTACCGCACAGGGCCTGTTTTAGACTTCTATATTATAGGCTGGTAGAGGCCCACCTGTTAGAAAGGCAGACTACTAACCTACAGCAGGGGCGGTCCGTCCGTTTACGAAAAACGACGTGTCGAAGTCGACCGGAAGTTTGTGTTTTTTTTTTAGCGTTAGCGTTGCAACACTTCCTGGTTCCAAAGAAAAACAATCACAAAATCGGCGAACAGAATGTGGGACATTCCATGTCATTTGAACTATAGGCATCCACGACACCATTTTAAGATTGGCTGACAATCTCAATTTTTGACAAATACACTCTGACATGTCATATCCCCACATTTTAGCTTCCTACTCCCAAAACCTCTCCGTTTAGAATTGATTTAGTACTTGTGCAAACTATTTTCAACATCTTTCTGTTGGCCTACTAATTAATCTTAAACACATTTGCACAGTGCGGGTCAGTTTAACCCATAAAATAATGCATGTAGTTTTTTTTTTTAGAATAGTAGGAGGGTGAAACAAATGATGAATGTCAAAAGTGACAAATCTGCATCTCATAAAATGACATGCATCCAAAGACAAAAAAATGATGGGTTGAAAACAACTCCAATTGGGTTGGATTTAACCCAACCACTGGGTCAAATACTGGACCAACCCAGCAAAATGGGTTATTATTTTAACTAAGTTATTAAGATCAGCCCAATGCTAGGTCAACCTAGCCAATGTAGTTGGGTTAACATTGTTATTTTAACCCAGCTGGATGGGTTATTTACCCCAGCAACTTCCAACCATCATCATCTCAACTTGATTCATCTCCCATTGGCATTCATGTTTCCCTTAACACTAGAACTTCTTCTCCCATTTATGGAATTTTCCCTTCTTTCCTCATTTACTTTCCTCGTGTCCTAACTCTTGCCTCTAAGGCAGCCTTTTCCTTAAATACTTTGGGGTAATATGATTAACAGATTCGACAGTCATAAAAAAAAAAACATAAATTGTAGAGGTTTTAGTTATTACCACCTGAGAAACAAAGACAAGGGGAGCTCCAGGATAACAGGTTTAGTTTGCAATCAGTGGTCCTCATTAAGGCCTCACAAAGGCCTTATGGGCAGGAAAAGAAGGATCTACGATCACACTTTTCAGAGTCTGCACACTTGCATGCAAAAGTGCATGTGGATAGTGTGTAAGTGTTTTCAGAGAAATATGGCAAGGCAAGCTGTATTTGTATATAATCATCATCATGAAAGTAAAAAGTTATACTTGACCCATGGTGACAAGCCAGAGCACGGGAAATATGTCAGAGAGAGGGTGGTTTGAGGAAGTCACAGAGGCAGGAAGGAAGGAAGGAAGGAAGGAAGGTGGGTGAAATGAGACCTGACGATGAGCCCTCAACTAGCTCACATGAGCTCTATGGTTGTTGTATTTAATCTAACTAGCCAGCAGGAAATAAATGGAGGTCCACAACTGGGTACAAAAACCGAAGAACTTTTACTCGCAGAATCTCCCGTCACTTTATCACTCGCACAGTACAGGCAAAAACCGTTAACCGCTGTGCACTATGGGAAATGTAGTAACACACAAAACTTACTGCATTATCAAACAACAGTATTAATGAAACAATCAATCAAATCACATTAACTAAGGCAATTATGCATATTTAAATACATCCAATACAAATTAATTTTAGGTTAACTTCACTTACTAGTCAAATAATTAACTCAGTCAAATGTAAACTATACACTTAAAGTTACAACATCGGTATGTGGGAGTGGACAATGAGCTCTATGGTATGTGGGAGTGGACAATGTAATTTACTTTGTATTTTATGCAGTAGCCAAATATACTTGTTTATTGCAGCACTGTATCCTGTGTCCCCTCATAGTAACCCTGTCTGCCTTGCTTGTGGAATTTGAGTTTAGAACTGTTGTATGCAGTTTTACATGGCTGAAAATATATCAAAACATGTTTCACATCATTCGGTATAAATAGTTTTTGACCATTCTAATGACCTATTTTAGCCTAAATCCATGAATGTCAGCAATGTAGATGCACTCCTCTTTTGCATATTTTAATGTACTATATTCAGCTGCCAGGTAAAAATAATATCATAAGAATAAATCACCTTAAAACCAACCATTTGAAAAGGGGAATAGCTAAATAGCTTGGTTTTGTTTTATTGCCCAGGCTTATGTGCATCACAGTGCCACGTTAAGAAATTCTTCCCCCCAAGAATAACACTGTAGATCCCCCACTGAAAATGCTTGACTATGAGCAGGTGGGAACTGACCATACTGCATCTTATGTGTATTTCAGTGGACTGTGTTTTGGCCCGAGGCAGTCCCATATGACCGCTTGGGCCCGCTCGGTTCCTTGACTAAGTATCTTGTGGATAATCATTACCCTCTTGTGCACTATGGGTGAGTATCATCAGTAGTTCTTGGTATTTTATTTAAGTTTCATGTGTGTTTGAAGTTCTCCCTTATACATTACTGTTATTGAGCAAAATCATGCTGTTGATGTGAACTTATCATGTGTAATGCTTGGTAACTATTGCAGTTGGTGGCTTGCCTGGGCTGTACACTTTGTTGAAGCACTTGTTGCCATGAAAATATGCAGGTAAGAACAGCAGCTTTTGTTAAATAGTTATATGCCATCCTATTTGCAGTGAAGATCATGATTTTGGCAGCAATTTCCCATGTTAATGTTATGTGGGACTAGGAGCCAGCGTTGATATGCCGGGAAGGTTGTCCTGGCAATTTACCCTCTTGTGAACTAGTAATATATATATACGTGGGAATGAAAGTCAGAAGATTCCTATACATTTTTCTCAGAATTGGTTAATTGGAGACATTTACAACGATTCACAAGTTGCTGTGATCACTTTGAGCCCAAAACAGGCTTTTTAATCAGTGATTTTGAGGAAAGTCGTGCCTGGCCCAGGTTGGGCATGTTCTCCTTCAAGGGTGGCCCTTTCCAAATAAAAAAGGAAATGACTCCCCGCCAAAACAAAATAAATAATGACAAACACCATATTCTCATGTTTGCTTTTTTAATCTGAATCTAAAAAGCAAATTGGTGCAAATTTGGACAGAAACCCAATTTCAGTGAGTGTTTCTCAGATTAACCATGAAGTGTTTCGTCTCTAACGTCAATATTGGTGGAGAAAACATTCATTGCTTCTTTTCTGTCAGTTTACAAGATGAAATAAATATAGTCTTGTTATTTCAGGGCTAATTATGTTATTCAGGCCTTAATTCAAATTACTGACAAGGGACATGCAGTGTACTTTGGAGATAGCACCCCCTTTCCTGTAACTAAGCTGCTTCAATGTACAGCCTGCACAGCTGTTGGTTTTCACCGAGTTTTACCAGATAATACACCACACTGACCAGACGAATGGCACTGTAAGAAACCAAAGGAGATCTCAAGGCTTATTTTAGGAGGGGTGCTGGTGGTGTAGAAGTCGCCTTGGATTAAGGCATCTGTTAAATACTGGACATTTCCCTTTATCTAGAAAATCTATCTTAACCTATCTATGGGCCATAACAGAATAGCAAGCTGAAAACATTAGTCTATACAACACACAAATCTCCTTGTGCGATAGATATTATATTTAAGGTAACTCATCCAGTTCCTCCTCAGACCCTAAGTTGTAGGTCCATATTACATTATGTCTCATTATCCTTGGCATTTAAAACCCTGGTAAGAAAAAATACTCTCCATATCTCTGCTTATACATGCGTGAGTGGACAGGTCTCCCACGATGGAATTACATGCCTTTTACTATCGCGCCTACTTCAAATTCCAGCGCTTGCCTCAAATTTAAAGGAATTATACTTGAATGAAGTTCTGTTTACAATGGACTATCTGCTGCATGGGCTGTCTATCGCAGGGGTTTTCAAAGTGGGTGCCGCGGCACCCCAGATGGCTCAAGGCTTGATCCTTAAATGACATTTAAAAAAATAATAATTATCAATTAAAATGTTATTTGCAGCACAAACAACAATAGGCTACAGTTTACAGTTGATTCAGGGCGTAACGTCAACAACAGTTCTTTCGTTGACTTTGTTCAAATAGACGAGTCCACTGATGCTAGTGGCCTTTGCCAGCTGATCGCTAACGTGAGATACGTGGATTAGGCCAAATTTACAGAGAACTTTTTATTTAGCAAAGAACTGGACAACCGTGCTACCGGAGATGAGATACTCAGGGTGACAGACGAGTACTTGAGGAACCATGATCTCAGCTGGGATATGTACATAGGTGTTTGCACTGACGTGGTTCATTTGAATATAAAAAAATGAGATAAACCTCACCTTCTCAATGTAATTCCTATAATAAAAGCAGTTATAGCCTATTCAACATATCACAAGGTTAAATCAAATGGCATAAAGTACAAATATGACAAAGGAGGTTGAGAGTAAAAAGTGAAAAATAGGGGTGCCGTGGATGGAGAGAGATATGTTTAGGGGTGCCGTGAGCCAGAAAAGTTTGGGAACCACTGCTCTATGGCCTTCCTCAAAGGCACAGGTTAATGACAAAGTCTTTAGCTTGTGAACAGAACAGCTAATGAAGGGGTGGGTTTTTCCGCTCTCCTACTGGGGGGTATTCGTCGTAGCTCGCTAAGATAAAAAACGCCCCTCTTTTTGGTTCGTGGAAGCAACTTTCGATAAATCATCATAGTAACTTATCAATTAGCACTAACCTGCTCCAGCGCAGGCTAACTTAAGTGTAGCTGGATAAGCTTGCCACACCCCCGGAAAAAGGAGGGATCCCATTGACCAAGGACTGATATTAGATAGTTAGATTAGCGTAGGGAGAGAGTTCTTTGCGATCGCCAAGATCCATTATTCCATCATGATGAGTTCTTGTATGAGCGCTACCGATTCAGCCGACAAGGAATCATTAATTTACAATACCTTCTCGAGTCATTTATTGCAAACACCACAGTCGAACATTGACTGTCTTGCGCTTTTTTGCGAGTGGTACATTTTTGTAGTGCCGGTGATGCGGAGAACAAAGCACTCATAATTATATGAGTGTTATTAGTACACCATAGCATATCATTATTGTAGAAAATGATTAAGGTGGACTCATGATAAGAATAGAGAGAAATACAGATAATTTATTTTCACTGCTTCAATTTATTGCATTTGTTATTAATACATTTAGTCATTTAACAGACGCTTTTATTCAAAGCGACTTACAAGGAAATGTAAAATGACACCGAGTAAGGAGGTGAGGGGATTCGAACTAGCAACCTTGCAGTTACAAACCGGTGGAGGAATACTCTGTACCAGTTCACACTTGCCGGCAGGTATT
>NW_024880347.1:0-24999 GCF_900700415.2 Clupea harengus
AAAATAAAAGACTGAAATATCTCATTTCCGTAAGTATTAAGACCTTTCACTTAGCACTTGGTTAAAGCAACTTTGCCAGCAATGACAACCTTTTCTTCCTGGACATGACCCGACAAGCTTTCTTTTGGAAGTTTCTCCCATTTTTCTAGGCAGAATCATTCAAGCTCAACCAGTTTGGATGGGGAGCGTCGGTACACAGCCATATTCAGGTCTTTCCAGAGATACAAGTGGACTCCAATCAAGTTCTAGAAGCATTTCAAGGGTCAAGGGCATAACTAAGGGTCTGAATACTAATGTAAGTGGGATATTTCAGTCTTTTCTTAATTCAATTTAAAATTTTAAAGATCATATTTATTGAATCAATTTTAAGATCAGTCTGAAATGTAACAAAATGTGGAAAACTGTTGAAAGGGTCTGAAAACGTTCTGAATGCACGGACTATAGATGAATGAAATACATGAAATATGAGTCACTCATTTCTTGAAAAAATTGCCAGATCACTGGCAATACTATGCAGTGGAAATGTTAGCAAATGAAAGCAATTTTCCTCCATAATATGTAAGCTTTCTCTTTCTTCTCTGAGCAGTAAGGCTGATATTATGGAAAGGAAGAATCAATGTATCATAAGCTGGGTTCCCATCCAACTCATTGACATATTTTAAGCGCAGTCGTGAAAATTTGGCTAAAGAAAATGTGAGTCTGTGCGTGTTCTGCTGTGTTATACAAATAAAAAATGGACACTCTCCTAATCAAGAAAGCAGTTGTGAAGTAAGGTTGCCAGGGTATATAAAAATAAATATATAAATAAACCCATTTCCATCAACCTAGTTGCATTATACACTATGCAAGTTAATCAAATTTGTATTCACATATCATTCAATTCATATTGGGGGGATCAGTTTAGTCAAATCTTAATTTCACTTAATTTTGCGGGAAAGTGGACAGCACATTTGACTGTTGTGTTACTGAAGAGCTTTGAATCTGCTAAACGAAAAGATCGTCAGATGGTAGTGTTAAAGGACTAAACTGCTGCGTGATGGCACAAAGCAGACAGGATAAGGAAAGATGACATGGAAGTCATCACAGGACAGAGTTTTTCATAAAGCATAACAAATCCGGCTAATTAATAATTGAATTGCTGATTACTAACTTAGTACATCGTGTTTCTTTGAGAGTACAACTTCACAGGATCCTGTGTTGCCTCCTGTCAATCCTCATGACAAGTTAAATCTGCCAGGGATTATGTCCAGATATGTTATACTAAAACGGAATCATTCTGATTCCTAGGGTCTTGTTTTGTTACGGTATGTAAACTGTTTTCACATCCTAAAGAAACGCCAGATAGTCAGAAAGAATCATTTTCATGAGCAAGAATGTAACCTTTTCTTTCGTTTATTTTCCTTTATTGGGTGATTTATGTGGTTAATTAATCATTTCTTATGTAATTCACAAGTTTTTTTTTTCCCCTTCATGCCCTTCCCCAGGCAGGAGGAGGGGTTCATTCTAATGTTATATACAGTGCCCTCCACAATTATTGGCACCCTTAGTGAATGTGACCAAAACAGGCTGAAAAAATATGTCTTTGCTGTTTATCCTCTTGGTCTTTCACTCAAAATATTCACAAAAATCTTACCTTTTCATTGAAGTAAAATTATTGAAAGAAAAAAAAATGTTGACATTAAATAAATATTATTCTCCAAAACAGGTGTGCCACAATTATTGGCACCCCTTAATTTAATGTTTTGAGCAGCCTCCCTTTGCCAAGATAACAGCTCTGAGTCTTCTCCTATAATGCGTGATGAGGTTGGTGAACACATGGCACGGGATCTGAGACCATTCCTACATACAGTATCTCTCCAGATCCTTCAGATTCTTAGGTCAACGCTTGTATACTCGGCTTCAGCTCTTCCGACAGATTTTCTATGGGGTTTAGGTTGGGGGACTGTGATGGCCATGGCAAAACCTTTATTCCGTGGTCGGTGAACAATTTTTGTGTTGATTTTGAGGTGTGCTTCGGATCATTGTCCTGCTGGAAGGTCCAACCACGGCCCATTTTAAGCTTCCTAGAGGGGGCTGTTAGGTTTTCATTTAATATCTGCTGGTATTTGATGGAGTCCATGATACCATGTATCCTAACAAGATGTCGAGGGCCTTTGGAAGAAAAACAGCCCCACAACATCAAAGATCCGCCACCATACTTCACATTGGGTATGGGGGTCTCTTCTGTATGGCTATCTTTCTGTCTACGCCAAACCCACCTTTGATGTTTGTTGCCAAAAAGCTTTATTTTGGTCTCATCTGACCATATAACTCGGTCCCATTGAAAGTCTGACTTACATTTGGCAAACTGTAGGCGCTTTAGTTTGTTGTTGATTGACAGCAGAGGCTTTTTTCTGGCAACCCTCCAAAACAATTTGTGGTGATGGAGGTGGTGTCTGATGGTAGTTCTGGAGACTTTCTGAACCCAAGACTCAATTTACCTCTGCAATTCTCCAGCTGTGATCCTTGGAGATTCTTTTGCCAGTCGAACCATCCTCCTCACGGTGCGTGGGGTCAATTTACAGATAGGTCCTCTTCCAGGCTGATTCCTTACATCTCCTGTCGCTTTGAACTTCTTAACTATTGCCCTGATTGTGGAAATGGGTATTTTCAACTGTTAAGATATTTTCTTATATCCTTTTCCGGATTTCTGCAGCTCAACAACTTTTTGTCGCACTTCGTAAAAAAAAAAAAAATTCTTTCAATAATTTTACTTCAATGGAAAGGTAAGATTTTTGTGAATATTTTGAGTAAAAGACCGAGAGGATAAACAGCAAAGACATATTTTTTCATAGCCTGTTTTGGTCACATTCACTAAGGGTCCCAATAATTGTGGAGGGCACTGTATATAGGTTAAGTCATTAAACACTTGAAAAGGGGACTGAAGGAGTGCAAATCAGAATTAATGTCTTCTCTTATATTCAGAGCTGGGGTTAAGTAGAAGAATGTATGTGTGTTCTCATGCGTGACTATGTTCTTATATCTATGTGTATCTGTGAGTATATCCTATCCCTGTGTTCTTAGAGACAGAGATAAGAATGGAACGTTTCTGGGACTGTGTGTGTGTGTGTGTGTGTGTGTGTGTGTGTGTGTGTGTTTGAGTTCAGTGTCACTGTTACTCCTTGCATTCTCTGCGTCATTAGACATCGATCGTAAATCTAGATCACAATTGACGATGGAAGCCTGGTGATTCTTATGACTCAGTGTGACCTACATAAGATGGGCCCGGTGATTAAACGCCCTCCCTGTCACCTACGATACTTAATCTGAGACCTTCTCTTTTCTAATCAGAGAAGCTGGAGAATCGTTATGTGAAGCCATGATCTCTCTTCCTCGTTTTGCGCCATTATAAATAAAACCTTGTTCCTTATTTTTCTACATTTGTCTGACTAAGTCTCCCTTTATCTGTGGTGCAAAATCTAATGCGAATTTGAAATGTGTCCAGTCAGGATTTCTTATTTGAATATTCAAAATGCGCATTCAAAAGTTGGATGGAAACCCAGCTATATATGGATAAGTTCCAACATCATTGAAACAGAGGAACCAGGATAAACAAATGCACATTATTAATAACTTACATGCACAGTTCATGCGTGATATCAAATGAGACGCATGCAGAGAAGACCAGAGATTAATGAACAAGAGAAGAGGGAAAGAACCAACTCAGGTGAACCACCACATGCGGACACACCCTGATACCTTATAGTAGGCTGGGTCCTTGTATGAATTGGCATGCAAAATCAAATTCTTCACAAAAAAAAGAAGGCACACGTGATAACTGCTGTGAATCTCAACACAAGGATCGTAACAACACCACATGAGCAACAATATTATACACTGGATGACAAAAATGATGGATTAGAATTATGGATGTGATGAAGTTGCATGCATGTTAAACATGTCAAGACTATGTTATTACTATATTATGATTGGTGAGTGAACTACCAACCTCCTCCACACCAGTAGGGCTGTTATTAGGTCATGCCCCGATTAGAAGATAATAAGACGGACTACATCCATGAAGCACTTTCCTCCTGACATCATACAGTATATACACATCTTAGCAAAGCAGGTGTACTTGCAGCAAGAGTGTCCTGTTTTCATAACATTTTATTAACAAGCCCATTCCTTGGTAGGAAGGTGAAACCTATAATGTATATATCCCTGTAGTAATTTCTCATGATTAACTTAATACTAATTTCTTATGATTAACTTAATACTAATTTCTTATGAATAACTCAATACTAATTTCTTATGATTGACATAGTGCTAAGAGTAGAGAGTTAAAAAAGAGAAACTGCTCCATGAATGTCACATGATGTGCTAGGCGGTGGTATGATGTGGTGTGGTGGCATAGCGCGGTGGTGTGGAAGGGCAGGACTCACCAGCGAGGGGAAAAAGGCATGTGCCATGGTAAGTTTCTCTACCTTGTCTCTGAGAGAGAAGGTGCCGTGCGTGCCGGCGGGCAGGAAGCTGTTGCGCACGCGCAGCTGGCCCAGGTTGGCCACGATGAGGCGGGGCGAGCGCCAGCTCTCGGGGATCAGCAGCACCGGCGCGCCCGCCTCAATGTCCAGCAGCACGCGTGACGCCCGCTGGGAGCGCTCTCGCACCTGTCAGGGAGGGGGGCAGAGGTCAAGGGTCAGGGGTGGCATGTAGGAGAAACTGACTGAAAATGCTGACTTAACACCCCTTCAATCAGAAGCCCTTGTGATGGAGAGACTGACTGAAGATGCTGACTTAACACCCCTTCAATCAGAAGCCCTCGTGATGGAGTCTAAACCCCTTTTATTTCTGCCAATAATGAGCTGACCACAGACAAATACATAAACACAAGCGTTTTAGACTGCACCACAGCAAAATCTCACTTTCATCACCTAAAGATTCACAATGAGCTGATGCTCATGGACAAGAAGTACAAGGTGGACATCATGGAATGATGCATCAAACAAACTTGTTTGTCTTCCCAGGGAAATTAAATGATTTGTGCCAGAGATGTGCATGCTAGCTAAATCAGATCCCCAAAACTCCAGCACCTCAGAAACTCAAGTGCACTCAGCAACAGCAACAATGCAGCCAGACACCTGTGCGGAGTTGTACAATGAGTCCTTAAGCAGCTAGAGACTAGATGGATGCAGGATTGGGCAGTGGGAAAGCTGCATAAATAGATTACTGTTGAACTTTTGGAAGCGATCAACTTAAAACTCAAAAGTGAAATCAATGGAGACCAATGATCCATTAAGCTTTTGTAATGCGGCGCTCCAAACCAACGCCTGGAGGCCAGTGGCTTGAGATTAGGGGACCAGTTGGAAAGGACAGGAGCTCAGGTTCCCTCCTCATCACGCCCCAAGGACACGTTCACACATTCCTCCAATTGCCACTTCGGTTGGAGGAAATGGGAGCTGACAACTCCTTGGGTCAAACTATGCCTTCACAGCGGGTGAGGGATATAATAGTCTGAACCGCACCTGGACCAGTGCTGGCTAATTTTAACAGCAAGCACTCTGGCCACAACAACAAGCCCTCGCTCTCTTCCTTAGGTAAACGACAGCAAATGAAAGAACATGCACGTGTTAGTATGTTTGCCCACTGTACAATTTAGCGATATGATTGAGAAAGAGGGAAAGGCTTAAATTGGAAGAAAAGGCAAGTAGCTGCTAATGGAGTAAACCTTAAATAACAACAGATTATATAAATACATTCTGTAGATGGTACATTTTTAGCTGGTTTCTGTCTCATAGATAACGAATTCAGACAAATAAGAATGTCTGGCTGTAAAGATTACCAGCATGCCTGTATGCAAGGTCACAAAGAAAACAAAAAATATGATCACATTCCATTCCAGACACCAGACATTCCAGTGTCTCGCCACAAGTTTATAAAGACTCTGACGCAGGACCTGGTAAGACCTGTTTAACACCATAGCTGCTAATACAGAAAGGAATTCCCTGTGTGTATCCCAACAGCAATGAAAAGATAAAAACCCTCATGACCCCCTGCCCCCAGCAGCCTACTCACAGCCTGGCCCTCAACTGCAGCTCTCTGCCTGCCCAGGACGTCTTGGAGCTGGGTGAAGTGCTGGATGAAGGCCACCACCTCCGCCTGGAAGCGTTGGGTGTGGACGTACTGCACCGAGGCCATCTTGAGAGACACCTTTATGTCACACTCCCTATCCAGGTAAGGATCAAGCTCACCATACCTTTAGGAGACAAGCAGTTCAGAGAGTAAGAAACCACAACAATATAACACATTTTCAGTAAGATGCACTCAGCAGATAAGAAAATGGGGAAAAATACATCATGACTTAAAAGAGTGCTATGCAGCTTGTTGGGAAATAGCATTCCTCCAACTGTGCTAGGAAACCCAAACCTTGAAAATAATCTTTATCCCAACTACAATTTCGAGTGCAAACGAATGGCACAAAAGTACACAAACTACAATGGAACCACAATTCTCTCAACTTGCACAACACAGTAGCCCAATGACACCCACCACTCAGTTTAAATGACCATGAAAGCAATTCTGAGGAAACCCATTAAGTTTCCCATTAAGATAATGGACTCCAGCAATAACAAACAAGAGGACGAGAAGTACTTGTGTATGTTGAAGACAAGAGCCTCTCCTCCCCGTGTGGTGAACCGCTCCCTGTAGAGATCTCCATGAGGCGTTAAATCACTCAGAGACAAGCTTCCCAAACTGCCTTGCAAGGCCAGATCCCCATCTGTAGTGCAGATATCACATTCCATCGAAAGGAGTGAGAACGCAGTCCATCATATAACAGACACAAACAAAAAAACAACGATGACCAAGAATGTTAAATAATTTATCTGCTGTAACAAAGATTCATAAGCATCAAATAGCAATGAGAATTATTAAATTCTAACCAATCATTTCCATGTGAGTGAACAATTTGGAGACACTGGCTTTTGCAAGCTCGGTGGTCTTCTTGTTGAGCACAAGGGACAATGAGTGGACCTGACCAGAAAGACACAGATGAGTATTTTTACAAAACATAAATATATCATTCATACCAGTCCTCCTGAGTGACGATAATATTAGCCCATTTGGCTGCTCATGTTAGATTAAAAATAACTTGAGATAAAATACTGGCAAGCCCACACTCACTAGAAAAATACACAATTACTCAGGACATACCTTAAGATCGAGCTTGGTGTTCACCCTGTCCTCCAGCTCCTCCTCATTCATTTCAGGGTAGATATCCTCCAGGTCACTGGGGCAGTCATTGCCCAAGGGGTGCCCGGGCATAGGCTGTGGAGCGTTAGCCGGCACCTTCACGCCGTGGTTGTTGGCCGTAGAGCCGATGCTGAAGAAGTCCAGAATGACCACCCAGGTCTGTAGGGTGATGAGGACGTCCAGGCAGTTGAAGTCAACATCTATGCTGCGCCCGATGCTGCCGTAACGGGTCTGGAACTCTGGGTGGCGCTTGTCCACCATCAGCACGTTGATGTGCACCAGCGTATCGTCGAAATCGGGCGGCGGTTGAGGAGAAGGGGTGTTCCGTGACGGGGATGGGGGAGGTGTGCAGGGGCAGGCAGGGTCCTTCTTCTTCTTCCGATTGGCAGGCGAAGGTGCACTGGGGTGCCTCTGGTAGAACTGGAAGACGTTCTGAGCCTCCTCCATGTGAGCTGGCAGGGAACGAGGCATTTCGGGGTACATCGCATTAGATGAGGAGGGGCAGGACTGGGAGAGGTACTCCTTGGGGGTGAAGGTGGAAGGTTTGGGGGCCCCTCGAGACACGATGAGATGCTTGTGCTTGGATTCGGGGTTCTGTTCCAGCAGATCTTCCATGAGCAAGGAGCGTAGAGCAAGCTGGACTGACAGCACATGAGGGTGATCTTTGGTGAATTCCCCTTCAAGGTCCTGGAACCGGAGGCTGACCAAACCCTGGGAGCCTTGGGAAAGGTCAGCGCTGAGTTGCACCTGGAGCTCAGCCACACGGAAGGTGGTCCTCACTTGGGTGAATGAAGGGGGCTGAAGAGGAGGACTGTGGGTCTGGCGAGGGAGAGGGGTGGAGAGGGAGGAGGACAGAGAGGAGTAAGACAGGTTGAGGTGGGGAGGGTCACGTGCAAAAAGCCCCCCCTGTGGGTCTGGGAAGCGGTGTGGCTTGGTGGAAGATGGGGTAGGAGGGGGTGGGGTTGGTGGTTGGCTTGGTGTTGCCCGCTGTTCTTCGATAAGGGAGAGGTTATCCAGAGTCTGGAGGACCTGCTCATACACTGGTTTGCACAGACAAACCTGTAAAATAATAACAAAAGACAGGAAAAAAAAAAACACCTTTTTTTTTATATATTATTGAAACCATACCTTCATTATGACATTCTTGAATTATGCAAAACTGCCTACAGAACTACTGTAAGACACTTTACCTGGACAGCATTGACAAACTTGCCCTCCACTCTGAGTAATCCAGTGCTATGAAATGACTCATCACATGTCAGATAGGTGAACTGGCTGTCTTCATCTATGGGGACCTTCTCCAGGGTGAACTGTATGGTGGTGTCTTTCAGAATATGGAATGCTGAGGGGGATAATAGAAATCATTAATGCAACGTAATCAGTAATGTTATCAGGGCTACACATTTTTTTAAATGAGATGTTGGATGCACTGGCTACTATTCACATCACATATACTATTCAGTGCTTTTCTTCAGTAAGCAGCCAAATGCAATCTGAGTGCAAACAAAAGCTTTAATCTTTCAAACATAGAATGCTAGAATCTCCTTCTGAGGGATTCAGTTAAATGTCATGTAATCATCTAACAAAAAAAATACCACACCTTTTCCCCTACTTAGAAACTCAAAGAAGTCATGTCGTGTGAACTGGGGCTCATCCTGATTGACACTTCCATTATGTGAGGGGGAGAAACTGGGGTTGGCGCTGACATCACTTCTAAATCCCTTTCGTTGCACCAGGTGACAGGTGTTAAGTGAGTACAGTCTTATGTCTTTCACTTCAACTTGTAATCGTTCCACCTCTGAGTCCTGTCCAGCTGCGAAATTCTGGATTGTTATGCTCCCAAGATGTCCGACGAGAAGCTCTGAGTGGCCAGGTTTTCTAGGAATTGACACAACAGGTGACTCAATGCTGATGTTTAACGTTAGCTTCACCAGAAAAGAATCCAAGCCTGGTTCTTCCTCCGGCATGGTTAGATCTTCCTCATCATCAAAGGGGTCCAGCTGCCAGTTACTCTGACTCATAGTCCTGGATCTCCTAGATGGGGTTTCAAAGAGTGACACCATTCCACTATACTCTGCAGTTTTGTTTACGAGCACCGTGGACACTTTCGAGGCTGCGGTCTTCAGCATGGATCGGAAGTTGTCCTCCACCTCATTGGCAGATAGGCTGAGCTCTTTCAGGAATTTAGCTGAATGGTTGTAGTGCAAGGAAGCCATCTGGAGCTGTAAGGAGCACTCCCCGTGAGACTTCTCCAGAAGACGGAAATTCAGAGCTTCCGATGGCGCCATTCCTGCAATAGGGAAGAAAGCCATACTCTCGGAGGAAGGAATATCTTCTACATTCCCAATACTGACCACAAACTGGCCTCTTCCTCCTTCCTGAGTTAGGTCCACCAGCTGGATGCATCCCAGGGAACCATTTACATCCAATCTGCCTCCCATGGAAACGTTGACTTTAGTCTCATTGATACTGGCAGTAGCGATTTTCATGCCCTTCTTCTCACCACCTAGAACAGTACCTGTAGCCACTGTCCTTAGAAGCAGGAGATTCAACCTGTGAATCTCCACAGTAATCTCTTTGTTTTGCTCATAGGTGGACTGATAGCTTTCCTCCTGACCCTCTCCATTGGGAAGTGGTGATGTTTGCTGTGTTGAGGGTGAGCATGTGCTTTCTTCCTTTGGGAATGATTGCTGGAGGAACTTGAGCAATTCCACCATGGTTTCAGGATTGAGGATGATATCCAAGTTGTTCACCTGCATGGTGGTCACCTGAAGAGAACTGTCCAGGTTCATAGAGGGGCAGTCTGAGCTAACAAATTGGTACTCTAGTTTAATGAGCACCTCCTGATCCTTGAGAAATGAACTCAAGGGAGACACCTTCTCAAAAGGCAATCCTGACGACTCCCGATGGAGGTCTGAAGGCTCAGGGGACCTTCCATCAGCAGAGACAGGGGACGTCGGCTGGCTCTCTCGGAGACTGCCGGTAGGCACGTCAAAACTGAGGTGCTTATGAGAGGCCACCAAAAGGTCAAAGTCCGACCCATAAGTCTGTAGGGTGTCCACCAGAAGGAGACCGTGAACCGTGAGGGACACTTCAGCATCGTAAGGCCGCTTTACAAAATGAGCGTTTGTGCCAAAGACCTTCAGCACAGATATATACCTCCCACCACTTTCAACACCCAGTTGCATGTAGTTGATGTTGAATTCTGCTAAAAGGAGCCTGGATTCGACCAAGACTTCCCTTGTGTGCTGTTCCAGAGTCATCACGCTCTGTGTGAGATTTTTGGCAGACCCCTGCAGTTTCCACTGGCTGTCCTCCCTCTGAAAGATCTTCTCATGGCGTAGGGTCAAGGGGTCAGGAGACTTGAGACTCTCTCCATTTTCATCGCCCTTATCTTCCTCAGCTGTCGTACTGCCCAGACGAGTCAGGCAGCTCCTCAGCGCAGTCATCTTCTCCAGGTTGATGTGCACCTTGAGGTCGGGGAGGGTGCCTGAGAGAACTGCCCCAGGCAGCTGGGGGTCCGAGGTGTAGCGGAGCCTCTGCTCGAGCTGCAACAGCACATTGAACTTCTCCACCACATGGGTAGGGCCGACCTCGTTCTCCTGCAGGTGTTTCCAGTTGTCCTTGTAGCGGCCGACCATGATCTGAAGGTCATTGAAGGACAGGGAGTACTTCTCGTACAGGTTTTTGCTGTAGGAATAGGCAGCTTCAGCTGACGAGAGGCTAGGCAGTTCAGGGCTCTTCATCCGGTCTTTGAACTCAGCTTCTGGTTCCGGTGGAGGAGACTCTGGTGGCGTCGCTAGCGGCGTCTGGTACTCTTCATCACTCAAGTCATCTCCTTCTGACAGTGTGGTCTTCACTTTTGGTTTTGAATCCTCTGTTAAGAAGAAAGTTTAAACTTGAATCATAGGCTGAGAAACTGAAATTACAGTTGCATAGCATAGCAAATGTCACAGGAGATTAGCGATCTCAGCGCTTTAAATTCACCTCATACCTTGAAAATTAGTGAGAAGGATTCGACCAAGGTCAACCACCACCAACATGGGATCTCCTGACTGAAAGTCATCAGGAAAGATCACTTGTGGAGCACATATATCTAGCTTCATTGTCCATCGCATACTGTTCTCCTGTAAAGGCAGGGGCAAATGTTTAGGTAGAGCGAATGAGCAAAAATCTCATTTGTATTAGTTCATATATATATGTTCACAGTCATATTTCACACAAACATTTATATTAAGATCCCTACGTACAATAAACTCCCCGACAAGCAGCTGATCGATAGTCTGCCTGATTTCTGCTTTGGTCTGCATCTTCAGCTTGTTGTACTGTTTCCTGGCTGCCTCAGCTACTTTCAGTTCCAACTCAGACTGGTATCCAAACCCTGAGCCAAAAAGACACAAATAAAAGCACAATCACTCCCTCGGCCACAACTAAAAATAGACAGCAAGAGCATGTATCTAAACGTAGGATGTAATTATACAGTACCTGAGGTGTGGACCCTGCCCTTGTAGAAAAAGTCTGCCACCTTCTTAATGGCCTGGGGATTGTAAATGATGTTCAGAGGACTAGTGTTGACCTCCAAGCGCCTCTCATATTTACTTCTGACTGGGTTGCGCTCATAGATCATCTCAAAGACAGGAGCAGAAGAGGACTCCATGCCAGGGGCTATAAGCAACAGCAGGAAACAAGACATTTATTGTTTGTTCTAGATCGTTTTTTTTAACCACAATGCTCCATTTTGCAAAAATATACGGCAAATATAAGCCTATGACAAAAGGTGCCCAAAATGGATGAAAGACATTTTATTTTCTACAAAGCAATAAAACGACATTCGCTTTAGTGAATGCTTTTAAACATTTCCATACATGATATCCTAATTCCACTCATTTGCAGAGTGACTCAAAATGTTATACTTTTTCAAATAGAAATGTTGAAGAAATGTCGAGACAAACTGAGGTGCTTATGAGATGCCACCAAAAGGTCAAAGTCCGACCCATAAGTCTGTAGGGTGTCCACCAGAAGGAGTCAAATATAAAAGACCTTGAGGAACTGAAACTGTCATAATATACTTTCATATACAAACCTGAATCTGTACTTGAAGGCTGTCCAAAAGGTTGATTTAAGGTCACAACAACCTTATCCTTGAAGAGAAAAAAAAAAAAAAAACAGATATAAAAAAAAAACTAAGAAAACAGATGGGGAAAGCACTGCCATTTTTAAGGTAGCATGAAATATTCCATGAAGTAGTGCTACAGCATCTATATAAAAGGCATTCCCTCACAATAAATACAACTAATCCAAATGCTCTTACTGTTTTGGGAGAGACAAGGACAGGGAAGATTGTGCCCTGGGTGGTTAGGTCTCTCAGAAACAGGCCTCCCAGCTTAACAGACAGCAAGGAGGACTCAGATCGAGGAAGGGACTCCACACCAATCTTGACCTCTGCAAATCCAAACCACTCAGCTCAAATCCACAACCCTACAAGCAACACAGTTATTACACCCAAAAGCTCTTCTCATGAGAGTAATAACACACTGCGTCACCTGAAAATTCCAGCTGAATGACACCACTCTCTTTGGATGCGGAGGCGGTCTTCTCTTGATGTAAAAGTGTCACAGATGCCTTCTCTAGCAAAAAGTCCAGCCGAGCAAAAAGGTGATCCCTCCTTGTGAAGGTGTTGAGAGATTGGGAGTCTTCCAAAGGGTCAAACAGCTCATCTGGGTCAGCTGCAAAGGTAGCGGATTTAGTTTCTACTGATTCACTTCTAATCTATGAATATATCCCTCCAGATTTAAAGTGATTTGGTTTTACATTTAAATTGTTTTATTGACAACGAAGTCAAATCAGTAGAGTTCCTTGAGATGTGAATTATATTTAAAGGGCTTTGGGCTTCCTAGAAAAGTGTAAGTGTAAGTGTGGTCATGGTTATTCATTCATTTTATCATTCATCCAAAACAGGGGCTCACAATCACAAACCGGCAAGCAATCATCTAGTAGGTATCTTTATCACAAGCACTTAAGAATAGTAGTTAGGATATATTTCTATCAGTAATGTAACTTCCTGAAATCCTTCTGAAATGCTAGTGGCCAGCTCTACCAACTGAGCTAGACAGACATAGAGCTCATTCATTAACCAGTGATGCCATTAAACAGGCTGACCTAGTATGTCCCATGAGCCATGGCCTGGCAGAAGGTCATCTGGAGCCATTCCCTGCCCATCAGGTCCGATCTCTGGGCCATGCGAGTCTCCGTACCATCCGCCCCAGCCAGGGAACCAGGACTGCAGGTACTGGACCATCCCAGAGCTCCCACTCTTGGGAATGGAGCCCGTCGGAGAAGAGGGGACAGGGTCTGAGATGGGCTCTCTTAAACTCTGTTTTGGATGGGCCAGAGGACAAGAAAGTAACAAACACACCATTAACCAATACACCATTTGGGGCCATTACTCTTCTACTTCTCCTGCATTTGGTTTCAGTTTGTAAACTCACTCTATGCAACTTTACTGACGATGTCAAAACATTTTGGTTTCAGTTTGTAAACTCACTCTATGCAACTGTACTGACGATGTCAAAACATTTTGGTTTCAGTTCGTAAACTCACTCTATGCAACTGTAGTGACGATGTAAAAAAAAAAAATTCATCCACCTCAGCCTAATGACCTGTGACAGCATCTGTATTCCTTTGTCATTAACTAGATATGATTCAGTTAACGGGAGGAACTGTACCACGCCCGCTTCACTGCCTTTTCCCACTGAGCCAGTATTATCAGTGTTTGTCTTGCACAAAAGGAATGACTACATATTTTCACATTTTACTGACAATAGCAATGCTCCTTTAATTGGTAGCGGTATAGAAAACCTGACACACAGGCAATACTTAGACAACTACTCTAGGATGTTCTCCGTGACAGACCAGCAGTGATCTCAGTGACACTTCAAAGCTGGCCGGGGCCTTAATGCTGTTTATGCTAATGCTCTCTTAAGTCATCTTGGCTTGCCTCTGCAATCTCCTCCTGTTTACGGAAGCGGTCATGAATGATCTCTCTCAGGCTCTGCAGCTCCTCCAGGGACTGCTCCTCTTCCACCCTTTCCAGCTCGTCCTGGTCAAAACACAAATCGCACATGAGTCCGGAACCAAAGGTAGAAATGAATGCCTCTCCCTTGTACGTCGCACAAAAGCGTCTGCTAAATGACTGTGTGAATGTAAATGTGATTAATTATCCACTTCATAAATATATACTTACGGTATATAATGACATCATGCCATAAACACACACAAACAATACTTTGCAAACATTTTGGTTTGTTATTGTACTTTAGTTCAAGTTTATATATAAACCTGGAATCCGCCCTGTTAAATCCCCACCCTGAGGCGAGTGTGTTGGGGAGTGATTGCTCCTACCTCCTGCTGGGGGCTCAGAGGGAGGCCCTTAAGCCTCTGGACATACAGGTCGGTGTAGAGCGTGGCGTCCCGTGCCCTCTGCAGAGCAAAGTTCCAGTTCCGCCGCCGCCTCTGCTCCTGGATGGTGCTCAGGTTGGCATTGATAGCAAACATCCACCACTGTCGGCAGCTACAGAGACCGGGGGAAACGTTATTTGGTATGAGAAACATTTCAGGAGATGATTACAAGTGACAACTTGAAGCTGCCTTCAAAGGTTTGTGGAAGCTGTGTATTACACATTGTAAAATATCTGATTTTTTCTGAGATGTCCTGAATACGGAACGGGTTGAAGAGCCAAACTGATCACATTTTAATACAACAACTGGAATAACAACCAATCAACTCACTTTCCTGTGATGGGAACTTTAGGCCTCCACTTGCGAAACAGCATTTCTCTCTCGCGACGGACAAGCTCCTTGAGGAAGGCCATGATCTGTTGGTACTGCACCTGTAGTTGTGGAGGACAGAATCTCTCAGCACTTTAAAAAGAAAAACGCTCCACTCCAAACAGGGAAAAAGGTTGTCAGAAACTGTGCTGGGCACAGTGCTTCTGAAGCAGCCTCAAGATAAAATGTAGATGTTTCCTTACATCTACGTACAGCAATCAGCTATATGATTTACTGCAATGTAAAAAGTGCCTTCTCATTTATACAACTTTATATTAAATTCTGCACCTAATCTGTTTTTTTATATCCGATTTCAGCCTCTCTGGATTAAATGAAGCCCACTGTCATTTTGTTGCTGTTAGGTGCCGTGGTTGTGTACCTGGGAGAGCTTGAGTGCCAGGGGCTCCAGCTGCACCTGGCCATGGATGCGAGGGGTGTGGCGTGAGCGGAGCGGTTCTTTGGAGGCATTCCTCCGCAGGAGCACAGAGGCACACACCGGCTCAAAGATGTACTGGTGCTCTCGGCTCTGCATGCACTTGGTCATGGTCTCCTGTGTGGGGAGAGGAGACGGTAACGAGGGTGGAGGGAGTTAAGAGGATTCACACAGCACTTGCCAGCATTATAAACAAAGATGACAAACAGCACAAATAGCACAACTGCAATTGCAGCTACATATAAATTTAGCAAGAAGAGTTACTTTCAGGACAGTCATTATAACATATCATAATGCTTTTTGGAGAATGACAGAGCAGTTTTATTAAACAAAATAAATCTGAATAACAGAACCCACTTTAGAACTAAATCAACACTTTACTCTAACAAGCAAATCACAAAATGATTCACAGATGCATACCTGAATCTCAGAGGTGGGCAGATCACCCAGCATTGTGCTGCTGGTGTCCCAGTAGACGCTGAACTCCTCAACCTCCAGCTGCTTCTGTCGCATGAGCTTCTGAGCCTGTGGGCCGAACAACATCTCTTACCACTTCAGAAATTACAATATTTGTGTGTGTGTGTGTGTGTGTGTGTATATAGATATACAGTAATTATGTATTAACTACAAATGTATGCCATTTACATACGTAAAAACAAGAGTTCACAATTGTAGTCCCAATGTTTGTTTACGATTGGCACATTGGTTTGGAGAAAGATGGGTGGCTCACCGGTTCTGTGGCCGAGTTCTGAGCAGACACGTTCTTGATGCACACTCCAAAAGCAAATGGCTTCCCCGGATTAGAAAAGTCATCTTCAAATCTTAAATGAACACCTTGAACGTTCAGCTAAAAAGAAACCAGTAGGAGGACAAAAAAACAAGAGATTTTGCTTTAGAAGACAATTTAAGAAGAGCAGAATACTCGACAGTAAGCCGTTACTGGGTCAGCACTCCATGGCTAAAACTGTACAGTGCAGGACAGTTTATTCTGTGTCATCTGAGAGTGGGTCAGTATTTCTCAAGGGGATTTAAGGATTATATCTATCATGTTATTTTCTTTCATTTAACTATAAATCCCAAATTAAAAGAATAAAAAAAACTGTATTTAACAGAATTATGGAGATCAACTCCAAGCAGTAAACACTGCAATACACTAGTGAATATGCACTCTATCTTGCTTTAAACCCGTGGCTTACCTCAATGTTTTCCACTATTCTGGTGACCACCGAGGCAGTGGCTGAGTACCAGTATGATTCACCTTTCTGCTCACACTCGCTCTACAGCAAAGGACAAATGAATTTATGAAAGCACATTCATAGATTATACACTCTCTTTTGCCACAGCATTTGAATGAAACCTCAGATATAATGGCAATACATCATTTGCCAACTCTGGAGAGATTTGTTATCATTAAGTATGAACCAATCATGCTTGTGGTAGCACTGTGCATCAATGAGTTTGTAGAGTTCTTGTGACATTCAGCAGCAACACAAATCTCCACCGACAGAAAGATCACGGTTCATCTGCCATAGCCCAAACAACTTTTCATCATTATGCTTTTCATCTGACAGGTCCAGCCAGTTTTCCTCCCACCTTCCACTTGTCCTCCAGTGCCTTGAGCAGCTGTTTCTTGCGCTCAAGCTCCTCCTCCTTCTCTTTCTCCTCGTCAAATTCCTCGGGGCGGGCAGGCCCGATAATCAAGTTCAGCTGCGACATGGAGATAACCCATGGTTCACTGTGCGGCCGATAGAATGGGATCTGCAGGGTGATTTTTCCTATAAAGCCTAGAACAACCATAGAGTTCACCAACGTGAAATACTGCACATGACAAGGCCAAACAATAACATTACATTCTTTTCTCAGCAGAGAAGCATATCTACATTCCATCTTTCTGCAGCTATGCCAAGTAAACAATCTCAGTACTGGGACTGCAAAACTGGCATCATACAGAGATCTGTATGTAATAAAGAAAAAATTAAAAACTGTAATAAAGCTGTGCCTATCAGAGCGCTTCTATAGTTATAGTTTAGGTATTTAGCAGACGCTTCTGTCCAAAGCGACTTGCAAAACAACGAGAAAAAATTCGCATTGACTCTAGCACATTAACCCTATGCCACAAGGACTACTGACAAAGATGCATGTGAGCAACCACTGTGGGAAAATAAAACTCACGTACCTGCTTTGACTTCAAATGGCAAATCAAACCCTCTCAGAGCATCCTTCCGCAGGGGTAGATTCTCCAACTCCACCGCCCCTGCAACAAGCAATATCACAGTGAGGCCCGGCATGCGAACACTGAAGGCTGAAAGAGCATTGCTGACCAAGTTACAGTATTTATGCACCATACCTTTGAGAAGGGCGATGGAGAGCTGATCAGTGTTCAAGTTGCTGACATACTTGCCAAGGTATGTATTCAATACCCAGGCAACAAGTCCCTCCAACATTATGAGTTGCGTGGAAGGGGAGAGTTAAGGGGTGGGGGGTCAGCGTTCACACCATGAGTCTGAAGTCTGAGTTGAGAAACACAAGCAAATAAAACATTGCTTGGCATTAGTAGATTTCATCTGATCTCTGTGAATGTATCTGACCAAACAACTGTCAAGCCCACATGGTTGACCTGAAGTTATTTTCCACAACAGTAACAAAGCAGACGGCACAGGCAACAGGGTCTAATGTAGGTAAAGTTATGAAGCCAACTAACATTTAACGTTAGACGAGGCAGTCAGTATTGCTTGAGGGGGTTCGAAAATTAAGATAATAACTACATCACAGACACAAATGAAACACTTACTTAAGCACATTGGAACCTCAAATTAGTTAAGCTTTAGAGAGCTTGAATTTGTGATACTGAAATGCAGGTAGCCGGCCAGCTAAGCTAACGTTAGGTTATTTGAACTTGTCAAAGTCCACATAGCTAGTTAGCTAGATAGCCAACTAGGCTGGCGTTGAGGCAGCATGTTTATCATTTAACTGTGACCAGCACTGAGTTTCAAAAAGCCCAATTTCATGTTAAGGATCACCTCGTAGAGGCAACTAAACGTTGACATATCACCACTTGGCAACGTGACATTAATTCCCTGGCAAGCTAGCTATGCTAGCTACTGTCTAGTGCAACACTACGTGACGTTAGCTAGCTTCACAACACCTAGAGCGTGAAATGTGTTGGGCGAACCAACGTTTCATAGCATACTGAAAACTTTCTAATCTCAAATGTACCATTTTTTTCTAAGATGTAAACTGGCAGTCATGTTACGCTAAACAATCGATGAGACAGTTTCGCTAGCTCGGATATCTAGACAGCACTGGGGGAGTTGGTCCTGTCACTCTAAAATACCAACACAGCATTAACAAAATGTGACAACTTACCATTTTGCTGCATATATCAATGTGTTTTTAGTCGTTCTGATAATTCAATTCCATTTTCAAACACAATCCAGCAAGCCAATCAGCTAGCTGACAACTGAACGTGTCCTTGTCAACAAAATATGAGCAGTAAACTTGTTAGCTTGTTATTCAAAACCTAACTTAGTTCCCCAAGCTGGTGTCTGACAGTCCTCCCCAGCGGCAAAATATCAGAACACAACAGTTCAAAAAGATGTCGTTGTCAAAATGGCATTGTGGTGACTGGACTGCAAAAATGCAATGGAGACAAGGTTGTGACTGGGTAGATAACGTGAACGTGAACGTGAAGTAGCTAGCAGCTCCCAGGATAGCGCAACTATGCTAGCTAGTAGTGTACTTCTGTTGTGAAACTCACTGCCACAGCTAACTGTGATACTAAACTGACCAGCTAACGATGCAACAAAGTATACTGAACAATTTGGTTATCTTTACTCCGCAGAGATCATATTGATAAAACTACCAACAAAACTAATACATTCTCTTGCTCGCTTTCCAAAGTCACACATAAATAAGACAACGCTTCCTGATATGACAGCAGTTCCAACGGTGTTTTTCCTGTCACGTGACATAAACATACCAGCAGTAGCCAGCATGAAATTGTGAACACTGCCGACATCTAGTGTCCGGATGTCAGATTGATTCCATTTTAAATAGGTCAACTCTAGAGTGGCACATCTGCGAAGTCCACATAAAAATGAACACTCCATTTGTTCAGAAAGGTACACGCACATCAGAAAGACATGCTAAAGACGACAACTAACAACTGCAGCATTTCTGCAATGTCAATATCAGTCACATGGGGGCACATTTGTTCCTGCTGAAAGAGAACTGTTAAGTAAGGCACCTGACTCAATGTTTGTTTGGAAAACAGAAGCTTTATGTTTTTTTTTTTCCAGTGTGTATTTATGACAGCTGACACAGGATGTCATCAGGCATAACTTATATTATCAGCCTCAAATCAATGTAACATCAATGTAATCAATTGTATTGATACATTTAATTCACTCAACTGTTAGAGTGAACAACTGTTAGAGTGAACTCCATGTTTGTGTTGTCCAATAATTAAGCTAATCTAAACATGTTTCACAGTTACCTTTCAGTAAAATAAATATGAATCTGCAATTATAGATAGAAATAACAACTATGTCCATTTCATTGACATTAATTCAATTTATGTTCACCTATACTTCACATCACAAGAATCACAAGTTAATTAGACTGTTGCATGGGGAGGTAGATGGCATTGATAGCTGCTCATGAGGAAAATGAAGCCTACTTAGTCACTATTAGCATCAGATACTTGTAATCACACTCTTTACACTGTGTGTTAATCCTTTCTGTCCATTCACTATGATGATTTAGATTCTCGGCCTTGCTACACTGTAAAACCCTCATCTCTAATTACAGAACTGGACTGATCCCACAAGTTCATCAGCTCTGCTAAATGCACTGGATACAGTAATCCACACGGACCCCACTACGTAATCCCCATTCCATAGCAGGGCTGCCACAGGGTAAAAAGGGCTGCTGGACTCTCTCCTCACGCATGCACTCACTCACTCACTCACCCACTCACTCACTCACATGGCTACCAGACAATATCTCTGTTTCTGTCCAGCACGTATCTTGGGAGTAAACTCCCTGCTCTGCAGCAGACACAGCACAGTGCAGCACATTACAATAATCCGGCCAGATGTGGATGTCCACACCCCATGGCTGGTCTTGTGCCATGCCATAATCCAGTGCATGTCCACAGTGGCATAAAGGGCCATCTGTTCCAGCTCACAGCTCTACAAACCTCCACATCTGCTCAGCACAATGGATGTGGGGGGTTGTGCTGTGTTGTTTCTCTCTCTCTCTTTTCCAAACACATTCACTCACTCACACACACACAAAGACAGGTCCTCTCTCTTTCATTCTCTCATAATATCACTACATGTAAAGTTACAGTGTTATCCCATTATGATGCCTCAAACAGACTGGTGCAGAGGCTACTTTAAAGTAAGAGCAAAGTGTGATGTAGTTTGAGCTTAGTAATTACAGCCTTCCGTGTAAATGTAAGCAGCCTGCAGTGTCGGTGTAAGCAAAGACGCATCGGTTGCAGACACTGTAGAGATGTGTTAGGAAGCCAGGTTGTGTCCATCTTGTTTTAGGGGATCCATGTTTCACTCTCATGCTTGAACGTGTGACTTATTAATGAGCGACCCATTAGATCACTGTCATTGTAGTAGGATTGAATGTAAACCTGCAATGTGTGTTGAACACATATTATACCTATGGATGTTTTGCAGTGGTCAAACATGGAATGGCAGTTGTTATACTAATGTCTTATTTTTGCTTTTTTTCCCGCTGATGGAAGCGGTGGAATTATTTATGTTGGTGTCTTGTCAAGGTTTAGCATGGCCCCCTAATTCCATTGTCCTCTCTTCCAACTTAGTAAGTCTTGCAACATCGCTCTGATCTTTGGGAGTAAACCGATTTAATGCTTATTGAGCTTACTAAACATATACAGAACATCACTGTGAAACGAAATAAAATAAGAATTTGCACTAGTGTTTGAATTTATTTTCTTCACACTCGACAAAGTAAGACCCTCCACAGAGCTCTCCATTTCTGGTTTTATTGGACCCTGCTTACTGCAAATGCCTTTCTTTGATCCATAGATGAGGTTGACAGTAGGTCAGAGACTTGTTAGCATGGAATAAAAGCCAAGAGCTTTACAACAGTGCACACACAATTCGAATAATGCATAACACAGAAATAATCCTAAAGTCATTAGCATCAATTTTGAACATGAATTTTATTGCATACATGGATGACAAGATGGCAAACAGTGCATGTGAGAGAACAGGCAGAGTGTGTGAGAGAAAGAAGGAGACAGAGAGAAACAGAGAAAGAGAGAGAGAGAGAGAGAAACAGCGGGAGAGAAAGTGAGAGAAAGATAGGGAGATAGGAAAAAGAAGAGGGAGCGAGAGAGAGTTGTGACATGGCAAATCCGTAAGCCTCCGTTCCTCAGTGGCTGTCTCTGCTTCCAACACAACTGGCCCAAAGCCACGTAACCATGGTAACAATACCAATTCAGAGGATGCTGGAGAATCCTCATTTCTCCTTTTCCCTTTCTTTTTCTCTCTTCCTGTCACCTCTCATTCCCGGCGGATGAGGAGACAAAATACACAAATAGATGTGGTAACATATCTCCCTCTCTGTGGGTCTTCGTTTTGAGAGGTGTTTTCTCCTGTGCCGACAACAGAGTCAGCCTGATGCACTGTTTGCTTGTTTGCTGCAGTATGCCCAGAAGGAACAACTGTATGCTGTCAGGTTGCCTTACAAACTCACTAGTCACTGTTGCTCAGCCAGGGACATCCCCCGTCCTCGACACTCTCCTAACACTGAGCACAACACAGCAAGCATTTTAATGGCGGGGCGTATAGAATAAAACAGCACTGTCATTGACAAACCTTATCTCCCTATTTGATTTATTGCCGTTAGAATAAATTTAATCCACAACAGGTAATATTGTACAGTCAAAGGTCAATGTTATCCTCTCTGATTTTGAAGGCAGTTCAATGTTTCAGTTGGTCTTTGACTAATGTTTTATAATCATTGGTTGACTGATACCTCCTTCTACTATTAATGGTGAACATGGTGATATGAATGATTGACCTCTTGGCATGGTCTCTAAACTCATTTGTACTTTTGCTAAACAAAAAATGGTCAAAACACTGCACTGTCACAATATTTAGTGTAGTCACACAACCACTTTTGTATTTGTACTTCAGAGAGGGAGCCCTAAGAGGCCATGTTTTATTATACAGTGAGAATTAATGACTTCTGCCCATGTGCTTTTATTCATAGCAATTATTTATTATTGACGTATCAAAAATATAAACAGCATGGAATCAATACCATAAGAACAATACAATTATACACACGAGTTAAGACCATACATATACAATGGATTCACAGTTTCATCACTGTATGGACAGAGCAGATTTTCTCTGGATTACCAACCAGTTGGGAGAATGGGACATTTTAATATTTATCATGACCGTAACATATGCATGTCACTATTATTCATTAACTATTAACAATAACGGATTGTTCCATATAAGTAGTGTGGTACCGGTGTTGCATATCATATCAGGAAACTATCCAGTCAACAATGACAATGACAGTAATGTGTAGGCCAGAACTCTGAGAGTAACTGTATGTACTGCACAGAAATATTTGCTACAGATAATCCATTTTGCATGAAATATTACAAAAGGTGCCCAGTTTCAAGACAATGGCCTGAGCAGACATTCAGTTAAGAAAATAAGAGCTCTTGTAAAGTAAATATTTCATTAGCTTCTTTGCTAATGTTCATTTTGTCTTTTTGAATAACTAGTGTCCTCTGGATTTGGGCTCAGATATCAAAGATCAATCCGTTGTGCTTTTGGGGCATTCATGTAATTACACAAGGGAACCCTCAATGTGTCCAGTCTTACTGTTCAAAACGCAAACACAAAAAAGAAACACTGATCAACACATATCAAGACATATACTTAAAATGAATTTGGAATTAAGTCTTTAATCTGCTTTTTCTATAATTGGATTGAACTCAAATGTAATCTCAATTTTTATCTTTCAACATGACGTCTCCTTATTGGTATTTTCAAAACAAAACTAATTCTACATTTCACTGTAAACATAAAGTGTGTCCAAAAACATGGTAATCAAATATCTGAAAAATATAAATTCTGTAATGTAAATGCTAATAAGACATTTGAACCCATGTAGATATGTTTCAAACAGGCATAACCCTTAGTGTTATCAATGAGTCAGTTCACAAAGTCAAATTTGTATTGCTCTGCCAAAAGGAAGAAAATGTTGGTCCATTAATAAGGATGAGTCAGATGACCAAGTCAACTCTTTCAGTTTGTTACTCAGCTCAATGTTCAAACATCCCTTTTTCAATTTTACACATTAGAAGAAAACAAACCTTAATGAGACAAACACAATGTGCTAAACCTAAACAAATGCCCATAGCAGGGATGGAACGGATACAGCTCTGATCTTGCATAGCTCTCTTGAGTCAGAACCAGACTTGGTTCAGTAGCCATCTTGGTACTTATGCTGAAGGTGTATTTTAACTATGACCTGCATCACATTGAAACAGTGGTACAGTGATTTAAACCGACAGTGATATGCTGAAAAGTATGTCCACATAGACTATAGCAGAGCTGGCACTGACCTATCACATGTACACTTGATCCTCTCTAGATCCTCATCAAATCAGAGCCAGATCCTCACCAAATCAGAGCCAGATCAGAGCCAGATCAGAGCCAGATCAGTCAGCGACTAAATGGATGGAGACAAGTAGTAAAACACGTCAGCTGTGATAAATGCTATCTTTGGTGACTTTATAACCATGACAGGGACTTCCGTTGTATTTTGTGCATATGTCGTAAAGTGCTTATGGTGGAATTTGTAAAACCTCTATGTATTTTGTGCATATGTTCTAAAGTGCTTGTGGCAGAATTTGGAAAACCTCTATGATGCTGAATACATCTTATCAGTATCCATGTAACTTCTCTCTCATTGAATGAAAGATAGGGGCTCCAAATGCTTTAACAGTTTTAGTCTTAAGGCTTGGTTCAAATGAGTGGATCACCTGTCTAGGCATCAGACCCTTAAAACATTTAGCATTTTGCATCAGTCAAGCTTCATTCATACAGTCTTTAGTTAAGAGTCTCACATTAAATACCATCACCAATGGATCATTTCAGCTTGGACGTAAACGAGCAGCCAGGGGAAGTAGTGGTGTTTGCCTTCTGGCCGTCTTATTGTAGGTCTCCATGCAGAGATGCAGAATGGGTAGGCGAGTGTTTGTAGGGGTAAGATCAAAGTATAGACTGTCCTCAGCTCTCTCCCTTTCTCTCTCTCTCTCTCTCTCTCTCTCTCTCTCTCTCTCTCTCTCCTCTCCTCACTCGTCCACGTCGTCCTTATTGGTGAACTTGCTCCAGCGCTGGATACAAGTGAGGGTGCAGGCCAGGAAGAAGCTGGCCATGATGGCCGCCACCGAGACGCAGATCCCAGAGAAGATGACGATGAGATAGTCTGTGAGA